>NW_027526203.1:60756819-60866016 GCF_048455015.1 Haemaphysalis longicornis
GTATGTGCGCGCCCATAACAAACGAATATAAAAGTTAAGACACGTAAACAATTTTTTGTGTTATAAATACAATTTCTTTACTTGAACGTTTTATATAAAACTAGAATGATATAAAAAAATATCCACGTTAGAAAAGTACGTTTTTTTTCGGAAAGTAAGAATAAATATTAACCAAGAAAACAATTTTTTTATTAATTAAAAATTTGACAATGATTTGTGTGGTCTAGCTCGAATGACGTGCGTCACCGTTTCGTTGCCTTCACTACTTTTGGATCGAACAAAGCGGATTACGTAATGTTGTTGTAAAAAATGACAGTACAGCTGGTATATATGTAAGTACTTCTAACTCCCTGCCTTTTCTAAACAAAAGTCACATAAACTCTCAGATGAAAAGTTTTAAATTAAAAATGACTGCTTGGTTTAGCCGTTGTGTATAAAAAATTAAAATACAATATTTAAGCATTGTCAAAAAACCGCATTCTCTGATTTCATAAAGTAGGTTTTTTTTTAATTAGCCAATTACAAAATTTTGAGGTTACTTAAAATTTAACATTATTTTGTAATGCTTTGTTTGAGTGAAGTGCGGCACCGTTTTGATGCAGCATTACCTTTAGGTGAGATGAGCTTCCCGCAAATCACATTGTTGAGCTGTTAGTATTTTATGTATAATTCCTCGAATGGTCGGCGTGGTATAATGTCGGCCATGGCAATTTTTGGAATGTTTCCTTCGGGGACTCGAATCAATTCTAAAGCAAGGCAATTAACAAGCTTAGCTTGGCTGCATCGGTCACAGCAGCACCCTCTTCCTCACTCCCTCTTTATATGTATACAGATTTATATACTGAGGCTTTAGTTTTTATATATATATATATATATATATATATATATATATAGAATAAGGGTTGGCAGTCAAGAGAACCTGGGAAAGCAAAGGGTGGAATGCGGTAGGTCATAGAAACAGATGAATAATTTTTTGGTTCAGAAAGAAAGTGTTGAAAAAATGCCCGCTGGGTGGGATCCGAACCCACGACCTTCAGAATACCGGTCTGGTGCCGTGACCACTACGCTACCGGCGGGGCTGTTTCCCCACCACTTTCTTGGGTATTTATGTTAAGGTATTTATGTTAAGGCAGTCAAGAAAAGCTCAAGAATAAGGGTTGGCAGTCAAGGTTTTCTTGACTGCCAACCCTTATTCTGTCTTAACTCACCGAGCCCCTCATTTCCCATTTCTGATTCGCTACATGCATAGCGAGGGCCTCTGTTCTGGCAGTCTTGGTGCCAAAGGTAGCTTAAGAGGGTTCAACGCTTGTCGACCACTCTCGACATGTCGTAGACACTCGAGTCACGGCCCGAGGGTTAAAAAGAAGGTCCCCTTCACCCCGAGAAGTCCGAGTGGCGCTGGCTACCACCCCCAAGTGCAGGAAACAACAAATACCTTAACATAAATACCCAAGAAAGTGGTGGGGAAGCAGCCCCACCGGTAGCTTAGTGGTCATCGCACCAGACCGGTATTCTGGAGGTCGTGGGCTCGAATCCCACCCGGCGGGAATTTTTTCACCACTTTCTTTCTCACTCAAAAAATTCTGCGTCTATTTCTATGACCTACCACATCCTCCCCCTTGCTTTCCGAGGTTTTCTTGACTGCCGACCATTATTTCTGTCTTAATGCAATGAGCCCTTCATTTCCCAACTCTGAGTCGCTATATATATATATCTATAAATATATATATATATATATATATATATATATATATATATATATATATATATATATATATATAGGGAGCAGTTGAACTTTTGAAGATGGTAGAGAACACAAGAAAAGAAAACTTTCAACAAGGTAAAAGCACGATTGTTGCCAACGTTTCAGCAAAGAGACTTGCTTTCGTCAGGGCAATCTCTCGCCTGGCTGGCACGCTTTATATAGGGGTAGGTCCCTAGATGAGAGGGGAGAAGGAAAGAAGGAAGTGAAATTGAGAAAGCGGATTGGTTTGGGAGTATGTCGGGGGAGAGATTGAGGGGCAAAGAAGGTTGTCTAGTTTAAGCCGCGAAGTAGATCACACGGATGTCAGCTGGTGGTTGATATTCGTGGAATTTTTGGAGAGAAAGGATGAGAGGGTGTTTGTTTACCCGCCGCGGGGCATACGGAAAGGATCTCAGAACCGCCGGAAGCAGACGGGGCGGTGAGGGTTGGGTCCTTATCAGAAACTATATGCAAGCCTCGGGTCAAAAGAAAAGATAGAGAAGGGGGGAAAATAACTAGGTCAAGGAAAAAAGGAGGAAAAAAAACAAGGAGGGAAACCACATAAACCCACACACAAAAGAAAAAGCAATGACCCGGCAACTGAAATGGCGCGTGTCACGCACGGCAACATTCCTGGAACAGGCCTGTCCTGAAACTCAAAAACAAAAAGTGCACAAGACCACGCGGAGTAAAAAAAGGAGAAATAAAATAAACAAAATTGAATTCCAAAAGCAAAGGTTGGAGGGATGCGGGCGAGTATTAAGCTAGACGCTAAGGAATGAAAAAAAAAGAAATTAGTTGACCAGGTAAGGACCAGAGTGAGCGGTAATAGTCTTTGGATAGGGTATATGCAAGACATTGCCTATTTCTGTATTCCCGGTGAATATCACAAGGATTCCAAGTTGCCCCTAGACGCATTATTTCCAGTAGGTTCGATGGAGTTGAAGTTGTGTATTAAATAGGATTCTCGGTATTTCCTGTCCCTAGGAGACCTGAAGTTTGACTGAAGTATATAGAACTTAAGGTCATCAAAATTGTGGCCTGGTTGGTTGAAATGCTGCGCTACAGCTATGGAGGATTTGCTAAGAGTATCTGCCCGGGGACCATTAAGACGTAGGCTCATACGTTGACTCGCCTATATACTGTTTGTGGCCCATTGAGCATTCCAACATACACACAATGTTGGATGAAGTGCACGTAAAACTTGAATTAATCTTGCGGACATAATTACTGGCGGTGCTTTTTACAATGCAGTCGGTCTGCAGGTGCCTGCATGTCTTACATCTGGGGCGGGAGCAGCTGGCTATGACTGGTTGCTTTGAAGGCCCTGTTTTAGCATGCACTAAAATATCTTTTAGGTTCCAGTTTTTCCGGTAGGAAACCCTTTGGGTTTCCGGGAAAGTCTTTCTAAGTCGGTCGTTATTGAGATCTATGGGGTAGTACTTGCGCAGTATATTGTTTACGTTTGGGAGGGCGTTTGAAAATTTAGTTATTAGGGCAGGCGGCCTGGCGCTTTTGTTTTGTCGCTGTTTGTAGAGCACGTAATCCCTTTTGAGATTAGATGCGCGTTGGTACGCCTGATCGAGCGAGCTTTTGGGGTGGTTCCTGTTAATAAGGGTGGACTTCAGTTCATCTAGGTGCTCTACGTAGTCACTCTCGTCACTGCATACTCTTCTAAGCCTGGTGGCTTGTCCTACAAAGATCCCTTGCTTGCAGTGTCTCGGGTGATGGCTTTTATAGTCTAGGTATTGCTGCCTGCCAGTTGGTTTTCTAAAAAACGTGTTTTTAAGTTTACCGTTGTCTAAAATGACGGTAGTATCGAGGATGTTCACTTCTTTTTCAGAATACTGGCAGGAGAATTTAATAGTCGGATGCGAAGAATTGAGATGCGATATAAATGTTTCTAGAATCGCGCTACCGTGTTCCCAAATCATGAAGATGTCGTCTATGTAGCGGAGGTAAACCTGAGGTTTATGCGGAAAAGAGCTTAATAGAATGGCTTCAAGTTGCCCCATGGAAATGTTGGCATAGGTCGGCGCGAATAGAGTACCCATGCTGGTTCCAAAAACTTGCAAAAAGTAACAAGAATCAAATTCAAAATAGTTGAGAGTTAAAACTAGTTTTACCAAAGTTATGTACACTTCTGGCGCATGTTGGTGCGGGTTCTCTGGTAGAGCTTTTGAAATAGCTTCAATTCCTTCAACGAAAGGGATGTTTGTATATAATGCGGCAACGTCAAGAGTAACAAGGAGGGTTCCACTGGGTAGGCGCCCACCCTTATTTATCTCTTCTATTATGCGGAGGAAGTGGGGGGGTATCCTGAACGAATGAAGGAAGAAGAGTCGGATTGTCAGATAGGTAATGATTCAGAAACAGAGATAATACTTCTGTTGGGGTATTGTCATTCGAAACTATGGGTCTGCCAGGAATGTCGGCAGTGAACAATTATTCTACGGGGACTTTGTGGACTTTTGGGAGGAGGTAAAAACGGCCTGCCTGCTTATTATTCGGTTTCATGAAATTTAAGTCAGTGGTCGTTATTAATTCTCTAGATCGCAGATCTGTGAGGCTCTGAAGGATTTTTAGGCTGTATTCCTGGCTCGGATCGTTATCTAAGGGCTTGTAGTGGCAAGGGTTATTAAGCTGCCTATAAGCTTCGTCTTTGTATTTCCCCATAGGTAAAACAACTACGCTACCACCTTTGTCGGCTGGCTTTATGACTATGTCGGTTCTGGCTGATAGGCTATTCAGAGTAACTTCTTCCGACGGACTTAGGTTCTTGCGCTTGTTTGATCGCTTGGTTGTTGCCAATATTTCTCTTGACACTGATTTTAAGTACAGATCTAATTCTGGAGATTGATCTACATCTCGAGTCCAAGTGCTAGGAGGGTGGAGGGTGAATTTGTTAATGTCAGGTTGGTCCTGCTTTTCCGAAAAAAACTCGCTTAGTCTCATTCTCCGAGAAACTTCAGTGAGATCTTTATGTAACTCGTATTCATTCACGCGGTTATTTGTGGGACAGAAAATTAGACCTCGTTCTAGGATACCTTTTTCGTCGGCCGTTAGTGTTTTGGAAATGTCAATGACGTTGCTGGGGCCGGTAGCGAGGGAGCTCGTTTTTTCTATAGGATTATTGGCTGGGGTATGAGGTTCTACTAAAGCAATCTCTGTATCGAGGGCCAACATTGCATGACCTAATACTCCATTGTCAAAGCTATTGCAAGGCTGATTTTCTACAGTGCAAGCTGTAATTCTCAAGGGAAGCTGGTCACGTTGAAACTTAACCGCTTGCCTATTACTAAGATCATTTTCCTTATGATTTATAAAAATATTGAGATCTATTTTCTCCTGCTCAGTTAGCGAAAGAGCGTCAGTCTGGTCGTTGAAGAGGCTGAGTTGGCTAGTACAGTGGTCTCTAAGAATTTCTAGGAGGGAAAGCGAAGCATTATTGAGAATACCTTGCCACCTGGCAGCTAGTTCAGGAGGGAGCTCACCAAGGGCACAACTAACTTTTAGGCGGAGGCCTTTTGGGATCTTTTTGCTTTGGAGATACGAGGAGTACGTTTTCAGATGAAATCTGTAGTTGGTTTGTTTGCCGGCTAGTTTTCGAGCTTTGAGGAAAGAGAGGGATTTAGGGGTTGGAGCATCCGGTCTACTCGGTGGTAGTCATTTGTGTTTGTTTCGAGCAGACCTCCGGGGTGACACTTTTTTGCTTGGAGTCAGTTGTTTAGGGGGGCTGCTTGGGGTGAGGTCCACATCGATGCCTGTTTGGGTGCCTGTTTGCGTTATACTGCGTGTTGGGGTCTGCGTGAACCATGAGCGTGATGTCTTTGGTGGGTCGGGTTGTTGTTCGCCTGCGTGCTGTACAGCTGGTGTTGCGGCCACGTCCACGGTTTGTGTGCTAACGTCACATGTGCTGTTCTTAGGTGGACATGACATTTCGCTACTGTTGGGGGTGTTGGGCTGGTTCTGTTGTTCTGTGCTGGCCGGAGACGGGAGACGGGACGGGACGGGATATAGGGTACCAGCAACAGGGAAGAAGTTACAGGTGGCAGGGTATTGGGTGGGATACATAGCGTTTAGTAGGGTGTTATGGGGATACGAATTGGTTTGTAGGCACCGGAAAGTGGTTTCTTCGTCGCGCGTTATTTGGGAATGAGGTGGCGGGAAGCAACGGCGGTCGTTTTTGTAGTGAGCTAAGATTTTGGCGTACGTGTGGAATGGTGCTGGCTTTGAAGCAGTTCGGTCGTTGGTTTCTCCCTCTGAGGTAACGGCCTGGTGTGTATGAGCACGGGCAGCGGCGTGTGCCGCCTAAAGCTTAACCCGGCATGCATAGATGCCTCACAACACCTGAAAGGCAGGTTTGTTATCAAACTTTGATACTTCGTTTTGAGCTTACTCAGTTTCAAATGCTTGTGATCCTTCATCTGATACTGTAAGGACCAGTGACACAGTGGCAATCTCATGCTGCTGGAGACAGAGGCTCTAAATATTTCAAGTATCTTTGAGTACTGAATACATATTCAAGACTTAATCTAGTGATCATTGAAAAGCAATGTTTTCAATTGTACTCCCTCTGATAACTTTACGCATTGGCTAACCTCCATGAATAGTGATCAGCTAAACCAGCTGTCAGCAAATGATTAAGTTTATTGATGGAGCATGTCACAAGAACAAGTAGAAGTCATTGCCATGCTGCTGATGTCCATCAACATAGATCAGAGTGCACCCAGGTACCTTAAAACTTAAAATTGAAAGTTGCGTTTTCAAGCTCTTGATTGTCCTGGAATTTGTTTTTGATCCTTAAAAGACCTTGAAGTCAAGGGGTTTTCACGCGGCCAGGTTGTGTGAATCGTATATCAAAGGAGGCAATTGAGTCTGCTCCTGACAATCCTGATTCCTTGTCGCTTAGTGCAACACTTGCAACGCTTAGTCAAACTTTCTGCACAAGAAGCAGGGGAGCATGCATCCGCCACATTTTTTTTTTCGTCTGGCTGGCCTCACCTTCGAGGTTGGCGAAAACCCTGAAGTTTTTGGGCACAGTGAGTCATGCACATCGCCACCTACTCCAAGGATATTACAATATCTGCCTACTTTAACGAAAATGCAGTTACATGAATTCAACATGAATTTGAACTGTTGAATTTAGTTGTAGCTTACTTTCCTTTTCTGGCTTCATGTTCAGTCGGTTCTATTATCAACACATTAAAAATGAGGTCCAGCCTCGTAGCCTGAGCATGGTCTGTTTGCCACATTGAGCTTTGTTTATACTTGATAGTGAGGGACACCGTCTCGCTACCGCCTTGGCTAAACTGCTTTTTTCTCTTCTTGCTTGGTCCATACCTGCGTGAGCAGGTGCTGCACCCTTTTGGAGGATTGGCCGAACCTTTTACCTACACCTTACTACATACATGTTGTTGATTGTTTAGAACTCTTATGTGGAGGTGGAAGGGGTCAAGGTGGAGCAGGGGCTGTGTGCAGTGTGTGGGGGAGAAGCAGGACTTGGCCAAATTAGGTCTTGCTGTCCAAACAACTGAACTCCCAACACCCTAGTGGTGCCATTGAATAGGAGGCGCTAAGGTGCTGTTGCACAACTTTTAGACTGTCGGTTATTTGTTATTTTCACATTCTTCATGCCCATCACACAGTAACAAGACAAAAAAGAGAGGTTGACACAGCGCTGTGTCGGTGCTGTGTCTATGTCCTTTTTTTGTATTTTGTTTGTGTGTTCTGTGCATGAACACTTCCTCAAAACGGCATGCACGGATACAAGTGCAGTGCCAACAAGACGGGTAAGCAGTATAAACCCACTGAATACAGTTTACATTACGTAGTTTCGACCGGAGGAATGGCGCAAATGAGCTGGCTACAATGCAAAATGGTGCTAATAACAAACTTTAACGCTACGAAATCCTCAAATATATACCCATCCGAGAGCCCCCCACCTGTTACAAAGGGGCAACAGCCCAACTATCATAATATATTAATTTCTATCTGGTCTGTGCCCACCCTCGTGGCGTTGATGCTTTGTTTTCTTTCTTTTTCCTATGTGTCGGTTGGTGTGCAATCGTGATCAGGTGATTTGTACATTCAGTGGAGGCTTGAAGCCATTGCTGCCTATTTAAGGATTTCTGAAGGTAGATTTTCCAAAAATGCAGAAACATAAGGTGACGTCACACGCAGACAGTTGGAGACAGACAGTTGGAGAAAGACCTCAAAATTTAAGACCGCAAAGTGTAACCTAAAATATTTGCCCTGAGCTTTAGAATTTCATCTAACCAAATGAAACATTAGGTGCAATCTTCAGAACTTCGTCTAGTTGAACGAAACTAAGCGCAATAAATGAAAGCCCTTTCCTTTTTTCTCTACAATGCAATTTAATGCGTGCGAACTGCGTTCGTACTGTTTACCTTTGTGAAAGCCCTTTAAAAGTCCTGGATTTTTTATAAAGACTGTGTACAGAAGGGTACCCTGCTTCTTATGCTAGATTTTAGAAAATAGAAAATTTTTGCTGCACCTAATTTGTACGGGCCCTAAAAGCTGAGACATCCGGTTGTCCTTTTACTGGTGTGTAGATTTTTTATTTGTTGGATTATTCCTCTCAGCTCCCAGCGGCTGCCCGCATCTTGCCTTCACCTTTGGCTACATCAGGTGGGGTTCCTTCTGCCACTTCCCGTTCTATGGATGGCCATGCACACCCTAGTAGCATGGGTGTCTAGAGGTGCGTATTATACATGATTCTCTCATTTCCCGAAGAGTTGCCTTGGGGTATTACAAGATAACAGGGGATATAATTTGTAGTAGCCAAAATCAGTCTCATTGGGCTCTCTAAAGCCTTTTACTCCTAAAGGATATATCTAATCACTTGCTGCACCATTTCGGTTCAGATATTTTCCCTTTTGACTTTTTCTGTGTGATGTTTTTAAGTAAGCAACCATCTGCTTCCAGCACACCCTAGTGCAATGATATGGACTTTTTTCAATTTTATACTTAATTTTCCAATAATAACTTTATTTACACGAATATACATGGTTACAAGTGACATGACAAGACATGATATGATATGCAAAGGCATGAGAGCATGGCCAAGGGTGACTACATTAGACATTCACACATGAAAATTCTCGCACATAAATATACGGTAAAAAGGTTCTCGATTGTAGACAAAAAACTATTAACCTTGTAGCATGAGGACATGTGTCGCAGTGCATCTGGAAAAGGGAAGTAACACATGGCAGATCCTGAGATATCCAAAGCCTACAAAACGACCTGACAAAGATAATCAATAGTAATAAAAAAGCAAAAAATAAGATATGGCGATGGTAGAAATTACCGCAAGCTGTATTTGGTGTTTACTCCTTGAACGCCTATGCCTTTCGTATAGCCTGGCTGCATCAGCAGATGGTCTTCTTTGCCTTGAAGGAAATCACCGCCTGCCAACCCTGCTCCAATGCCTCACGCAATCCTTTGTCAGATTCGGCTCCCTCTAGCGCACTTGTGGTCAAGTTGAGTTTATTAACAAGGGGATGTTAGGCAGGTATTAGGATCATAGGGAACTCAACTGCATCGACCTGGGCCCTCCTGAGGGAGTGAAGGCCCACGAAGAGAACACAGTCGCAAAGGATAGGACATTCCGCTCCCACACTTAGGTATCTGAGGCTCGACCAGGTTATTTGCCATCTTGTGCCAAAGAAGGGCTGTAATTCATCCCAAAATTAGTGGGAAGTGTGGGATGCCAGAACGGCGTCCTCAGGCGTCTCCGGTTTACTGCATAGGATGTATCTCCTGCTGTAGGACACAAAGGAACCCCAAGACTCCTGCCGTGCCATAACTGGCAGCACTTTGTCATGAAAAGGAAAGACGAAATCTTCATAACCGGTGGCCACAGGCAGGGCTCACACACGCCTCAATACATCCTTGCCTGTCGTGCACTCGGTAGGTTGCCGATGCAGAAGCAGTGGAAGGACTTTTGCCAAGAGGTCCCGTAACGCTGTCGTGGCTCAGCAGTGAGGAGATCATCCCTTCACAATTGCTCCTCCAATGTTACGAGGGCAGTGGTAACCTCTTTGTAGAAACCAGTGTGACTCAGATTGTGGTTAAGGCCCTCTGACGTGGTGAGCAAGCTGCTTAGGTGTGCGCAGCAAAGGCACTGTAAAGCCACACGAAGAAAAAATCCCGGCTGGTCGTTAAAGTCCAAGGATCGCTGCATGATCAGCTTGAGCTCGGCATTCACCAGGCGCACTCCTCTCTTCTCTATAGACTCCAAAACAGGTTGGGGCGACACATGGGTTCGTACGTTCAATGCCACTGGGTAGGGAGCCGATAAACTTTGTTTATTGAGCTGGCGTCGATCGTAGTGATGCGTGCTCTGTGACCATAGCTTCCAATTAGCATCGCTCCACTTCGTCCCTTAATTCTGGTTTTCCGAATTGGATATCCTTCTGTAATTCTCCCGGTTGTTCCTCTTCGACCTCGATGAGCCCTCAAAGGGTTTTAAAAGGATGCGTTCCTTGGCTCTATCTTCAGCAGTCTTTATTCTGCCAATGTGATTGCTTCATATTTGACCTTTTCATTAAGATGTTCCTAGGCAGTGGTGTCTTGATCACCTAATTTGACATTTTCTATTTCTGTGGTGATTTTTTCGATATTCAAAATATTTTTAGCATGACGGCATTCATTATCCAACGCTTACATGGCTTTCGAGCAGCCAAAGTGTGGTCAAGTTGGACGTCAAAAGTAACGAGCGCGTGGTTGAAAGAGGGGA
Source organism: Haemaphysalis longicornis (assembly GCF_048455015.1). NCBI lineage: Eukaryota > Metazoa > Arthropoda > Arachnida > Ixodida > Ixodidae > Haemaphysalis > Haemaphysalis longicornis. The sequence goes on from NW_027526203.1 coordinate 60,767,328, forward strand.
CTTGTGTGTCTTCGTAGCAGACCACCTGTGACAACAAATCCACACGAATATAAACGCAGTCCAAGCGGGCCTGCAACTGGCCGCAGCAGCGCGTATAGTGCACTGTGTTCCATTCCTGCTTTAAGGCAGCATCCACCAAGATGCGGTTTTCTAGTGCGGATTTAAAAATTCTCGCCGACGGGCCCGCCCTGCCTCTACTCTCTCACCGGTCCCCTGCATTTAGGATGCAGTTAGTCACCCCCAACAAACACGTTTGCAGGAGATGGCAGGAGAGAGCGCAATACATGAAAGAACTCAGCCCGCTGGTGGGAATCGTTGGGGGCGTAAGTGCACAGGAAATGGGTGAGCTCCCTCCCCATTATCTCATCGACCATGCAAAAACGGCAATCTCTCGTCAGTTTGCAGTCGACAATGTGGCAAGTTCTGAGCCTCTCACTTGACATGACTTGCCCTGATGGAAGCTATGAGACTATTTATGAAAGGCTAGCACCACAGCTGAAACACCAAAACAGGTTTTGCGTCGTTTTTATATGCCAGTATACATAATAATGGAGGGTAAGGAATTTTCAACTATTCTGCCAGTACAACTTTGATTTAACCGCTTTCTAAACACTACAGAGGATTTCATTATTCCATTTGTTTTGATTAGCAGGCAGCTTTTTCAAAGAAAAGTGAGGCTGAAATAACCAAAAGCTTACTCTTCATCGCAAATACCTGCTGCGAGGGCATTTTCTTAGCAAAGTATGAAAAAGGAAAACATGGTACGGAGCCAGTCAATATGCTTATGTGCAACTTTTTCCCTTTCTTTCCCCACAACCTTGTGCAGTTCATGGAAAATAAACTATTAGTTACTATTACTATAAGTGCTCAGTATCAGTTGTATGAAATCCGTTCTCTCCAAAATTATTTATTTATTTATGTATTTGTTTATTTATTTATTTATTTATTTATTTATTTATTTATTTATTTATTTATTTATTTATTTATTTATTTATTTATTTATTTATTTATTTATTTATTTATTTATTTATTTATTCATTTATTTATTTATTTATTTATTTATTTATTTATTTACAGGATACTGAAATCTTTACTTAAGAAGCACTAGGCAGGAGCGGACAGGCATTGTCTGTACAAGAAAGGGGAACAGGTGTAGTTGTAGACAACTATGCAAGATAACGCGCATATAACAAGCAAACAAAAATTTTGTTCACGTGGAAGAATAATACAGCAATATCAAATGCATAAATGGGAAACCTCAAAGGCAACAATTTGTTCCCTCAGTGTAATATGAAATCAACATGCAGAGTGCACTGGGAAGCAACAAGTGGAAGAAGCAAAGCCAAATTATTTACAAGAAACTGCAAACCACGGGACAAGGAAAGCACTCAGCAGGGGAAACCAAGCACTACACAGATACAGGGGTAATGTCGGACTTCGCTGTGTATCTTGATTGCGGAAATATATAATTGCACATAATGGCGCTCTTCAGCAGCCAGTTTATTCCATTCGTGGGTGGTATGGGGTACAACCATTTGGGGTACAATGCATTCGCACAGCGGCGGTGGCGAGAGGGAGCGGTCCAGCAATAACAACGTGCTTCAAATTTTGCAGTACCGTGTGAAGCAAGTCCTTTCACTGAAGCGGCACAGAGCATTATCGCTACGACGCGCAGCACATCGACGATTGGACCATACGCCCACCTGCAAAGGACGTCACCGGCGCAGCATAAAAGGCACAAGCTCGGACAGACGGGGCGCATTTGCACAGCGGCGGTGGCGAGAGGCAGCGGTCCAGCAATAACAACGTGCTTCAAATTTTGCAGGTTGGTTTAAGTTGCACTTGCGTTTTTTTATTGTCTCATCACCGCCGCCACCGCTGCTGTTGCCATTGCTGTGCCATTGCTGTTGCCAGTATGACTACGCCTGACCCTTGCTTTGTTTGTAACGATCCTCTCCCTGAAAAGGGTTCATACCCGATATGTTCTGAATGTAACTACGCGTATCATATTGGTCCGTGCTCGGGCCTTTCTAAGCCAAAAAAATGGACATGTCATGCGTGCTGTGATGGTGAATAGACATTCGTCACGCTTTCGTGTGCTGTCGGACGAGAAAGGAGGCGACAGAGACGTTGTGAAGAGGGAAAAAGAAAATCAGATGTTTATCTGTTCCACAAGTCCTGAGTTACGGGAGCGGGAAAACAAAGTACATCGTCATTTCGCGTCAGTCTCACGTGACAAGTGACCCCAAAATACAGTTCGGCAATTCTCGAGCTACTGTCTGTTCTGCCCCACACCAACGTCCCTCGCGAGTAGGGTTCGGGATAATCAAAGCCGTCGTCTCACAGACAGGTCCCGACGCCTTCTCGTCGTCAGTTGATGTGGCCGTCGAAGCGAGCGAGGGTGGCACGACTGCTGCAACTGGATCGTCACCGGCACACAGCTGCTCTACCGTGTGCGGCGCTTGCCACGGGACAGCGCACCGATGTCTGATCCCAGCTGAGCTCGCAAGGACCACGTCCCACGAACAACCCCGGAGATGAGCGCCTCTGTAGCGTCGGCCAAGGCCCGCACTCGGCAACTGCGCCCTGGCAGGAGCCGCTCGACAGGCCGCCCCTTGGTCCTGGAACAAGCCACCAGGACCGGATGAGGTAGGCACGCCCTGGGTGAAGGCCCGCAGCAGGAACGACGGCAGGAGCTCTTCCTCTGGAACGTCCCCCGCTCCTGGTTCCGTGGCACGAGCCTCTTCGCACGTCCCACTCGTAGCCCTTCCTCGCTTCGTTCTCCTCTTCCCTCGATTTTTGCCCAGCTGTCGCGCCACCTGCCCACAGCCCGTCGTCTTCTCTTCCGTGTTGCACTGGTAGCTTGAGTTCACTCACGGCCCATGTCACAGTGTAATAATTTAAAAAAAAACAACACACAAGGGGAAAACAAACGAAACTTGGGTCTTTTCCTCACAATATCCCCCTGCTCAAGAAAGTTGTTTGGAAAAAACAACTTGTCCACAAGCGCACGGAGTACGAATGCACACACACGTCCAGAAGTAGATAAAAAAAAACATTGCTCACAGATGTCCGTTCAGTTCAGGGAAAATGTGACCCATCCAGGAAACCAAAATTGTGCAAACGAGTTCGTTTTGAAACGGTGGAACGAAGGGATGAGACGGTAGGTGGAAGTCAAATGCGGCTGAGGGAGTCGGCCCCTACGTTGTCGGAGCCCTTAATGTATTCCACCACGAAGTCATACTCAGTGAGTAACAAACTCCAGCGGAGCACTCGGCTATTTGTTTGTTTCGCAGAGTTTATGTAAGCGAGAGGCTGATGGTCAGTTTGCAGCACGAATCTCTTTCCAAACAGATAAACATAAAACTTTTGAATGGCCCACACAAGTGCTAGCGCTTCTCTTTCGATCGTGGAGTAGCGAGCTTCTCGCTCGAAGAGCTTTCGACTTGCGTAGGCTACTGGATGTAAGACCCCTTCGTGGCGCTGCATTAAAACAGCTCCAACACTAGAGGATGATGCATCCGTGCTTAGGATGAAAGGCTCCTGCAAGTGCGGTGACCGTAATACCGGGCTCGATGAGAGGAGCCGTTGTAGTGCTACAAACGCTTGCTCGTGGCATTCTTCCCAGGTGACCTTGTTAGGACCTCGTTTCCTGGTGAGTTCCGTCAGAGGGGCGACCACAGTGGAGTAATTGGGTACGAAGTCCCGGTAATATTCAGTTAAGCCAAGAAAAGAGCGAACTTCTTTTTTCGTCTGTGGTCTTTTTGCAGCCTGGATTTTCTCTAACGTCTCAATCTGGGGCCTCAGAAGATTGTTCCCCACAATGTGCCCCAAAAACTTTACTTCAGCGAAAGCCACCTCACTTTTGGAAGGCTTTATCGTCAAATGAGCAGCCCTAACACGTTCCAGAAACAGGGTGAGCGTGGTAATGTGCTCTTCCCAGGTTTTGGTAGCTATTAGCACATCGTCAAAATAGTGATAGATGTTTGGTATTCCTTCTACAACTCGTCTCATCAGTCGGGTAAAGACCGCAGGTGCAGTCTTGATGCCGAACGGCATGAATCTGAACTGATAGAGACCAGAAGAAGCTTGAAACGCGGTTAAGGGTTTTGATGCGTCTTGCATGGGCACCTGCCAATACCCTTTCGTGAAGTCAAACTTCGAGAAGTAGCGGCTTTGGCCCAGTTTGGCAAACATCATGTCCATTCGAGGTATCGGTTCGTTGTCCGTCACTACGACTCGGTTTAGCTGCCTGAAGTCAATACAGAGCCGAATTCTCCCGTCTTTCTTCTTCACCACGACGATTGGTGCTTGATAAGGTGAATCCGAAGGTTCAATTATTCCTTGCGCTAACATGTCCTGAACTTCGTGCTCTACAGCTTCTTGGATAGCAAATGGTATGGGGTACGGACGTACCTTTACCGGCGTTTCAGTGGTTAGGCGCAACTTGCATTCGACAACGTTTGTTTTTCCCGGTACATCCGAAAACACGTCGGAAAACTCTTCCAGCAGGTTGTTAATCTGGTTTTTCTGCTGATCGTTTAAGGTCGTTGCTACTTCTACATTTCGATATGTTTCCAGTTGATGTAGAGCAGCAAAGGGTATGTCCTGGTCATCAGTAGTGCCCGTCTGAACAGTAACGGCGGCGTGTTGCGGTACTGCAGTCTCGGACTCTCTTTCCTCGTACTTCTTTAGAAGGTTAATGTGAAATAGGCTCCTCCGGGCCCCAAGGTCTACCAGGTAGTCATATTCACTGTGTTTGGCGACGATCGTGAAGGGTCCCTTCCATGTTAATATCAGCTTGTTCTTATCTGCAGGTAGAAGCAGCAGTACCTTGTCCCCTGGTGCTAGTTGTCGAACTTTTGTTCTTCTGTCGTAATACTTCTTTTGTGTCATTTTAGCCTTCTGGAGTTCTTCATGTGCCACCTTGCAGGTGTTCTGCAGTCGCTCCTTAAGCTCGACGACATATCCGTATGTTGTCTTCGTATCGCAATCAATGTTGGCCCCTGTCCACAGTTCCTTAAGAATTGACATCGGTCCCCGTACGAAGCGACCATAGAGGAGATCGAATGGGGAGAATCCCAGGCTCTTTTGTGGAACTTCACGGTATGCGAAGAGCAATGGAGCTAGGTATCTATCCCATTGTTTCGGCTTTTCCTGACACATCCGGCGGACCATTTGTTTTAGAGTTCCATTAAACCTTTCCACCAGTCCGTTGGCCATGGGGTGATAGGGAGTTGTGGGTAGTTGCCGAAACGAGAGCAGTCGCCCGAGTTCCTGCATAAGGTTCGAAGTGAACGACTTCCCACGGTCGCTCACTATTTCTCGCGGAACTCCGACACGGGAAAACATTTCTACGAGCGCTTCCGCTACCCGCTCGGTCTCAATACTTGGTAGTGCTACTGCATCCGGGTAACGCGTAGCGAAGTCTACCATTGTTAATATGTATCGGTTTCCCTTAGATGAAGTTGGGGACAGAGGGCCGATAATGTCAATTGCGACCCGCTGAAATGGCGTGTCGATGATGGGGATACTTCCCAAAGGAACTCTACCGACGAGGTGTTTTGGTACCGTCCTTTGGCAGATGTCGCACGACTTTACAAAACGTATAAAATCGGCCTGTACACCCGGCCAATAAAATTCTTCAAGGACCCGGTCTGCAGTCCTTCGTTGCCCCTGGTGACCAGCCAGAAGACCTTCATGAGCCATCTTCATCACGCTCTTCCGGAGATTCTTGGGGACTACAAGTTGCTCCAAGTCTCGCCGTTCTGCCGTGTGGTGGCGTCGGAAGAGAACGTCACGTATCAGCACAAACTCAGTGACTGCCGAATTTTTGGACGTGATTTTCCTTCCCACAGCCGTGAAACAAGTTTCCAGCGTGGGGTCTGCGCGCTGCAATTTTCGCAATTCTTCCGGGATGATTTCTAAGGGGTTGATCTGTGGCACAAGCAGTTCTCTTGGCTTTTTCCCTTCTTTACCTGCAGCTGCTGACACGTTCCCTTGCCGTTCTCTATTCAAAGCGGTTGTGTCTTCAGGTTCCTCTTTACGGCCAACATGCTCATGGTCAGTCTGAGAAAGACTCGGTTGATGTTCCGGCTTTGCGATATGCTGTGGGTCCGACCGTACTCCCGAAATGTTTCCCAGCACTACTTCGTACAACGGGTTCTCCATGCAAACAGCAAACACCTCTCCCTTAAAGAACGGCGAATCGACGTACACCCTAGCCTCTGGTAGGCTCTTTTCAGACCGGTCTAGTAAGCGGATGGTACGGGTGCTACCAGTCAGTTTGCAGTCTGGTACTAGTGACCGTTTCACTACTACGGTATTACATCCGGTATCCCGTAATACAGTCACAGGTGTTCCCTCCAGATAGCCATCTACTGTCGGTAACGGCTTCGAACCTCCATCGCAAGTTGTACTGTTTTGGGTACTATCGCACATGTCATGACTATGATTGACCTGTTGCTTGTCATCACCAGGTTCCATCGTTTCGTCATGCTGCGCTTTCTGGGGTCCTAAGACGAAGCACGATGCTTCCTCACGTTTTCCAGAATTTGCAGGGCAATTCTCTGGTCGGTGTCCTGTCCTCTTACACTTCCAGCACGGTGGTGACTTCTGTGCTCGTGATTTTGACCAACAATCCGAAGCTTGGTGACCCGGCTTGTTGCATAGAAAGCAAAGCGGCTTTCCATTGCTTTCGTTCGCGGTGCCAGCTTTGGCAGCAACCACCGGTCTCCCCTATTCTTCCTTTCCTCGAGCGAGATTCACGATTCCTTGGGCTTCCAAGTACTGATCTGCCGTTGTCGCCAACATGTCCAAGTTATTACTTCCCCGCTCCTTCAGGAAGATCGCCAACCTCTCGTCGCACCGCCTGAGAAATTGCTCGGAGATCATCTTGTCTCGTAGTGCGTCGTACGTCTTCGGAGTCTTCGCCAGCTCTTGCCAATGGTCGAAGTACCCAGCGAGACGTCCCGCGAACTGTCTACCCGTCTCGGCATTCTCGGGCCGCGCATCCCTAAACTTCAAGCGGTATCCCTCTTCTGTGTATCGAAACCGTTGGAGCAGCGGTTGCTTGAGCTTTGTGTAGTCCGTGCTGTCTTCAGCAGACATCCGCCCGATCACGGTCAGGGCTTCTCCCGTCAGGCATAAGCTCAAGGACAAAGCCCACTTGTCGGTTGGCCACCCTTGGCTCGTGGCAACCCTTTCAAAGCTCTGGATGTATGCATCCAGTTCATCCGTACCCTCATTATAGGGAGGAATCATCTTGTGCGGGCTTTTAAAACTCTGACCGGAACCTACACTCTCATCCACCAAACTCGCGCTCGGACGCTGCGCCTCCGAGACTCGGCGTCGCTCCTCAAGGAGGAGTCGCTCAGCCTCCAAGCGAGCCATTTCTCGCTCATGCTCAGCCTGTGCTGCTATGCGTGCCTCTTCTCTTTCTTTTGCTCGTTGCGCCCTCATATCTTTTTCTTCATCGGTCACCCATGCCCGCAACGCCTCTCCACTCAGACCCATCTCCTTTCCTAGCTCCACTAACGTTCTCTTCTCTTCCATTCTCGTTCTTACACAAGAACCGCGTGAGGCTCTCAGATGTAGCGAGAGAGATTCGTCCTGTCGCGGACGCCAGAAATTGTGATGGTGAATGGACGTTCGTCACGCTTTCGTGTGCTGTCGGACGAGAAAGGAGGCGACAGAGACGTTGTGAAGAGGGAAAAAGAAAATCAGATGTTTATCTGTTCCACAAGTCCTGAGTTACGGGAGCGGGAAAACAAAGTACATCGTCATTTCGCGTCAGTCTCGCGTGACAAGTGACCCCAAAATACAGTTCGGCAATTCTCGAGCTACTGTCTGTTCTGCCCCACACCAACGTTCCTCGCGAGTAGGATTCGGGATAATCAAAGCCGTCTTCTCACAGACAGGTCCCGACGCCTTCTCGTCAGTTGATGTGGCCGTCGAAGCGAGCGAGGGCAGGTGTGGCACGACTGCTGCAACTGGATCGTCGCCGGCACACAGCTGCTCTACCGTGTGCGGCGCTTGCCACGGGACAGCGCACCGATGTCTGATCCCAGCTGAGCTCGCAAGGACCACGTCCCACGAACGACCCCGGAGATGCGCGCCTCGGTAGCGTCGGCCAAGGTCCACACTCGGCAACTGCGCCCTGGCAGAAGCCGCTCGACAGGCCGCCCCTTGGTCCTGGAACAAGCCACCAGGACCGGATGAGGTAGGCACGCCCTGGGTGAAGGCCCGCAGCAGGAACGACGGCAGGAGCTCTTCCTCTGGAACGTCCCCCGCTCCTGGTTCCGTGGCACGAGCCTCTTCGCACGTCCCACTCGTAGCCCTTCCTCGCTTCGTTCTCCTCTTCCCTCGATTTTTGCCCAGCTGTCGCGCCACCTGCCCACAGCCTGTCTTCTCTTCCGTGTTGCACTGGTAGCTTGAGTTCACTCACGGCCCATGTCACAGTGTAATAATTTAAAAAAAACACACAAGGGGAAAACAAACGAAACTTGGGTATTTTCCTCACACGTGCCTTGTCTCGGCAAATCGGAATGGGGGTAGTGTTCAAAAGCAGAAACGTGACCAAGAAAAAGCATTTGAGAGCGTGCTGCTAGACATAAACAAGAAGCTCGCCGATCTTCCAGAGATTAGAATGAAAGTCGAAACCCTGATGCAAATGCAGGAGACTGTGAAAGACATGGAAGCGTCCATGCAGCTTTTGTCAAACACGTATGATGACGTGCTGAAAGGGGTGAAAGAGCAGTCCACCGAGATCGCTATGCTTAAGGCCAAAATACAGGAAATTCAAGCCGGTAGTGCTCGCATTGATGTGCTGAAACTGCAGCAGCAAATCAACAGCTTGGAGCAATACAGTAGACGTCAAAACATCGAGATTCATGGGCTGCCGCAAACGGCAAATGAAAATTTGATGGACAAAATAAATGTTCTCGCCACTGATCTCAAACTTGCGCAGTTGACTGATTCTGGCAGTGAAGGCCTTCATAGGTTGCCGCCAAAACGAGACAGAATTCCGGCTGTGCTCGTTCGTTTTGTATCGCGCACAACTCGTGATCAATGGATGGCGCAAAAGGGCAAAATGAGGGCTGCCAAATCGGATGTTTACTTTCTTGATAATCTGACGGTCCAGAACAAGAAACTGCTATGGATGATGAAGGAAAGGTGCGCCGAAATGCAGTATGAGTATGCTTGGCAGGACAATGGTAAACTACTTGCGCGAAAGGCCGATGGTCAACGTGCCATACGTATCGAGTGTGAAGCGGACCTCGAGAAGATTTGCTGAACGGTAGCACTGCGCATCGTCGTCTTCTTTCCTTTTTTATGGACAAGCCTCGTACACCTGAATATTACGATGCCCAAGCGTTTATCCGTCTCGTTAACTCTTTGAACCTTAGAAAGAATGACAACTTGTCGGTTTTTCATGTTAACATTAGAAGCATGAAAAACAAAATATTTGAGCTTGACAATGTTTTTCAATCCCTCCGGTACAACTTTGACGTTCTGGCTTTTACAGAGACATGGTTCTGCAATAAGGATGATGATGTTGCTTTGCACGGGAATAGCTCAGAAGGGGTATATCGAAACGACCGAAGGGGAGAAGGAACGTCTATTTACATTAAAAAAGGGCTAAAGTATGAAATGTTATCCCAGTTTTCCAGAGCATGTGATCATTATGAGTCCATTTCTGTTGTGTGCCTTGATTCGATAATTATGTCAATTTATCGCCCACCGTCTGGCGATACAAAAGAGTTTATGCGTTATCTAACAAGTGTATTTGAATACTCCTTAAACCTCAGTCTACCCGTTATGCTTGTTGGTGACTATAATGTTGACATGCTTGCCCCTAACGCCCGATGTCAAACTTTACAGATGTTATTGAAGAATTTTTCTGCCGGAATGTGATTAATTCACCAACAAGAAAAACTCCTGAAAGCCAAACCCTCATAGATTTCTGCGTGACTAATTTTGAACCGAGTACTGTTACTGCCGGCATCCTTACAGTCAATTTAAGTGACCACTTACCCATATTTGCTTTCTTTAGTAAAATGACGAAAAAGAAATGTTTGAGGGACCATCCTGTGCTATGTTGTAATTTCAATGAGCCAGCCCTAGTTGCATTTAGGATTATGATTGAAGGGACTAAGTGGGATGACGTGTACAGTTGTGAAAACCCTGATGAATCGTACGACCTTTTTCTCAAGAAGGTTAAGGACTGTTATGATAATGCTTTCCCTTTAAAGCCGGTTAAGAGGTATCGACGATCCCGAAAACCTTGGGTTACTCAAGAACTTTGTAGCCGAATAAGAGCAAGAGATAAACTTTTTGATACATTCATTCGCCGAAAAGACCATAAAATATTTTCGGAGTACAAGGGCGTAAGAAATAAATTAAACTCAGACCTACGAAAAGCAAATATAAGTAACTACAAGTTAAAATTTGCTTCCATATCTAATGATCCTCAGAAAATCTGGAGCTTGGCAAAGAACATCATAGGTGTCCCCAACACCTCTCTTCCAAGTACACTCACGATTGACGGTGTACAATATAGTGATCAGGCCTTAGCTGAAAAATTCAACCAACATTTCCCTACTTCTTGTGCGCCATTGCAGACACATTCTTCGTGTGTAGGATTAGACGAGAGTACTTTTCCTCGAACTGCAAACACAATTTTCCTCACCCCAAGTACAGAGGTCGAAATAACTTCTTTTCTGATGTCTCTAGCTAAAAGTACCGCACCTGGTTATGACGATATAAAAGCTGAACCTATCAAAACTGTAGCCTATATTTTGAGTTGCCCCTTATTGCATATTTGCAACAGCGCATTCGTCACTGGCATTTTTCCAAAAGGAATGAAAATTGCACGTGTGGCTATACTGAAAAAAAGTGGCCCATTTGACAATATTAATAATTATCGCCCAATATCCGTCCTGCCGCTTTTTTCAAAAGTTCTAGAACATTAATTAAAAACGAGGCTAACTAAGTTTCTTGATTCTACTCATGCTATTGTAGACGAGCAGTATGGCTTTCGGGAAAAAAGGTCAGTTGAAATGGCGCTCCTAAATATAAAAAAGAAAATCGCAAACAATTTCGAGCAAAATTCGTTCACCGTTGGGTTGTTCCTCGATTTTAGGAAAGCCTTTGACTCAATTCGACAGGATGTATTGTATCATAAACTTCCCTTATATGGAATCCGTGGTGTTGCAATAAATTTGATCACCAGCTACTTGTCGGGTCGCTTACAGTTTACTTGCCTTAATGGGTTTCGATCATCGATGAGACCAATTTTATACGGGGTCACGCAGGGCTCTATTTTGGGCCCATTGTTTTTTCTGCTTTACATAAATGACATTGTGCATATACCTCTGACTCTAAACATTACGTTGTATGCCGACGATACGAGTGCTTTTTTCTCCTGAAGATGTTTGCGCGAGATTGAGTCGTCAGTCAATACTTGGCTTCGCGAATTGTCAAGTTGGCTAATTTGCAATCATCTTCAACTGAACGTTAATAAGACCAAATTGGTTGTTTTAAGCCCAAGAATAAACCTGACAATTGCAGTATATCCTTAGAATTTCGTAACACCGTAATTGGACGTGTGTCTACATACAAATTTTTAGGTGTTCTCTTCAATGAAAATTTAAATTGGACATATCATGTAAATAAAGTTCACTCTAGTGTGTCCCGGTTTATAGGCATGTTATTCAAAATCAAGTGTTTGATTCCAACCTGGTTGATGCGTCAGTTATATTATGCACTTGTGCAGTCACACCTTCATTATTGCCTTTTAGTTTGGGGTACCACAACCGTAACAAATTTAGACAGGCTGTTAATTTTACACAAAAAGCAATTCGATGCATAGAGAATGGGCCGAGCTCACACCACTCGAAGCCGTTGTTTTTAAAACACAACTTGCTTAAAGTAACTCAATTGTTCGACCTTAAGCTTGCTGTTCATATTCGCAGTGAAATGGATAGAGACGCACTGTTTCTTGATCCATACACTCCAGTTAACCCGCGTTACCATCTTCGACCAGGGGCTCTTAAGACCCCATTTATTCTAACTAACTATGGTGCACAAAAACTAGATTATATAATACCCCATTTTCTTAATACAAACCCGGTAATATTCGACATAGTTCTTCAATTTACCTCACTGCTCAGACTTAAACGAAATATAAAACGACATTTTTGTACTTCAATTGTCTAGAAGTCTGCACTTGTTTCTTTTTTTAAATGAGGTCAATTTATGTGCTATGTGACCAGTTTTCGGCTTCTGTGTTACATTTGATGTTCTCTGTCGGTTTCCTTGTAAACATTGTATAACGTTGCTTTTTCTGGCTTCTTTTGTTCTTTTTCTTCTTTTTTTTGCTTTTTTTCTTTTTTTTCCATCACCATTGCTGATGATCGCCTTTTGTAGTCATTGTATAAAGCAGTTCTTTTTTGGAAATCTTTTTTTTCCTCTCTCTCTCTTTCTCTTTTTTTGCTGCACTCGTCAACACTGCGCAATGCCGACCGCAGGGGCAGTAGGCCGTCGTCAGGCAGAGTACATCTGCCTTTTGCCTCTGTACCCCAGGCTACTCCTGTCTGAATAAACTTCAACTTCAACTTCAACCAATGTTTAAAAGCATCAGTTCGACCTGAGTATTCCTTTATCTGTTTAGAATGTTGCGCACGCGTGAATCGTCAAGTTAAACTAAACAGAAAAGGGAAATGATTATAGAGTACATAGAGTAAGTGGAAAGGGAAACAAGATTTCTCGTGGAAGTCACCAAGGGATTATGCTGTACAGAGTAGAACTACCCCGCACGGGGCACCTTGAGCAATCTTGGTGACGGTGTTGGCGACACCGCGGACCCCGAGCCCCCAACATAAGCTATAACCTACCGTGGTGATGTGTTTAAAGGTGAAGGGTAGAAGCTTTAAACGGTGGCCGTCGGAGCATAGGTCACGCTCCGGCGGATGGGCTCCCTGTCTGTTTACCAGGCGGGGAGCTGCGGGAACTCTCAGGCTATCAGGGTAAAGTTTGAGAAGTACCCCCGTCCCCTGCTTTTTTCTATGCTGTATGGAAAATTCAAAACCCCCTCCAAATGTGATCGGTCCCTGAAAAGGGGCCGCACCGAAGTATCTTTCCCTCCACTTCCAAGCATGAGCTTCCCAAAGCCAGACAAATACTCTCGTTTTCTTGTTATCGAATCTCTTGACACAACCCGCCCTTTTGCTTCACAATCAGTATTTTTGATTACAAAATACCTTGATGGAATAATTGGGAAAGCCTATAATGCCAAAAACAACGCACAGGTGAAGTCCTTGTTGAAGTAAAAAAACAGCAGCAAGCAACCACACTTCTTGCTCAGACGAAAATGGTCGATCTGGACATCAGGGTCGCACCCCACCGCAGCCTGAATAGCTCGCAGGGTGTGATCTCTGAGGCAGATCTTCTTAACGAGACGAATACATTCTTGAAGGTTTAAAGAATCAGGGTGTCACAGCCGTGCGCCACATCACGATGCGAAGAGATGATAAGATAATCCTCAGGAAACATATTATCCTGACCTTCAACTGCTCCTCACTTCCTGACCATATCAACGCAGGGTTCATCCGATGCTCCATTCGTCCTTACATTCCGAACCCGCGCCGCTGTTTTAAGTGCCAGCGGTTCGGGCACGGAACCAACTCCTGCCGTGGCCGTCTGACCTGCGCAAAGTGCGCTCAGTATGATCATCCTTCTGATAATTGTCCATCGTCAACCCTCCCCTGCGCCAACTGCCAGGGACCCCATGCCGGCTACTTTGACCTGGTCCCTCCCTCACCCTCCCTGGGGTGCCTCAGGCAGCCCAATCCGTCGCCACGCCGCTTGCTGAGGCAGCAGCGGTTGTGGTGACAACCTCTTCTGTAGGGACCGGTGTCGCTCCCGCCTCTGCCTACCCGTCCTCCAGTGCGTTGGAGGATGCCGACCGGATGGACACGGGGGGCCCCGCATCAGCTCCCATCGCCACTGCACCTCCCGTGCCACCTGTGGTGCCCCGGACGCCCTCAGCGGTGGCGGCTCAAACGAAGGGCTCCCGAAAGGGGGCCAAGTCCGGGGGGCCTGGTCCGCCTGGCACCCTTCTGGCATCCGATGAGGAGATGGATGTCGCGCCGTTCCTGCCTGCAACGCAGCGCAAGGAGCGGCCTCCGATGTCCAAGCCGACAGAAAGGCCTAAAAATCCTAGAATAACAGCCCCGAAAGACGACACATGAACAAACACACACACACTCCAGTTATTTTTAAATTTAAATACAGGGAACAGAAAACATCATCCAATGTAACTGCAGAGGCCTTTTTAAAAATCTTGACGATGTGTATGAGATGCTGTATGCAATCAGCCAAGTATCATGTGTCTCCTGGAAACCCACCTCAATTCTAAACAAACAAATTTCTTTAATAGGTACATGGTATTCAGATAGGACAGGGTTGGCTGCACACACTCTTCAGGATGTGTGGCAATTGTCGCCCGGAAATCCTTAGCCTGCCACCCTGTCACTCTGAACACTGTCCTTGAGGCTGTAGCAATCCGTACTATAATATTTAATAGGTTGATAAAGGTATGCTCCATTGACATTCCTCCTGATCATGCACTTTCGAGCTCTGACTTCGAGGCGCTGGTCGACCAGCTGCCCGAACCATACATCCTAACAGGCGACCTTAATACGCACAACTCTCTTTGCGGCTCCTCTAGAATGGATGCCCGAGGTCGCCTGATAGAGAAATTCCTTACATCTTCAGGAGCATGCCTTTTCAACAAAAAACAGCGTACATACCATAACTTAGGACACAATACATACTCGCATCTTGACTTGGCTATTGGTTCTGCGATTCTCTTTCCCTGTCTTCAGTGGGGCGTGGGCACGGACCCATATGGTATTGACCACTTCCCCACTTCCCTAACGTACATAGGTAAAGGCCCATGCAGTCCATCTTCCCATAACAGGTTTAATGAATCAAAAGCAAACTGGAGTACATTCACAGAAACATCTAAACTACACCACACAACCATAAAACACCAACACGTGGAGGAAGCAGCCCAACTCGTCACGGCACACATACTCGACGCCGCCGAAACGTCCATGCCCCAGGCCTCCAGTCTGTCCCGCAACCCAAGGAGGCCCTGGTGGAACGAGGACTGTAGGCGGGCGCGAGAGGCCCAGAACAAGGCGTGGGGTGTCCTTCGCCGGTACCCCACGCCAGATAATCTCATTTCCTTTAAACGGGCAAAGTGTCTTGGGAAGCGCGTGCGTCGTGAGGCGAAAAGGGAGAGTTGGCGGGCCTTCCTCACTTCCATCAATTCATAAACCTACACTCACAAAGTCTGCACACGAATACGCAAACTAAAAGACAACAGACACACAGCCTGCCCCTGGTGAGTGCAACAGGGGACACACTCGAAGACCAGGCCAACACGCTTGCACAACACTTCGAACACGTGTCCAGCTCAGCACACTACACCAACACTTTCATTAAACGTAAAGCATCATGTGAGAAGAAGTCCTTGCGAGACAGTAATAAGTCGAACTCATCTTATAACACCCCCTTTTCACTTCAGGAGCTCAAGGTCGCACTCGGTACTTGTAAACCTTCAGCTCCAGGTGCAGACAGGATTTCATACACAATGATACAATACACACATGCAGACATGCTTGAAACACTTCTTCACCTCTACAATAAAATAGTTCTTTCGGGGCACTTTCCACGCTCTTGGAGGGAGGCCATAGTAGTGGCTTTCCTAAAGGAAGGGAAGGACCCTTCATCTCCTGCCAGTTATCGCCCCATTGCACTGACAAGCTGCCTGTGTAAGCTCTTCGAGAAGATGATAAACAGGACACTTGTGTACTTCTTAGAGTACAATGGTCTTCTCGAGAGCTGCCAGGCAGGCTTCAGGGCGGGGCGATCTACCAAAGATCAACTTGTTGCATTAGAGTCTTATATCAAAGATGCTTTCCTCCACAAGCAGTACTGTATGAAAGTCTTCTTTGATCTTGAAAAGGCGTACGATACTGCTTGGCGGTACGGCATCCTTAGCGATTTGAAGTCCTTTGGCATGTCGGGTAACATGATGAACACGCTTGCCAGTTACCTGTCTGAAAGAACGTTTCGCGTGGGAGTTGGAACTGCACTTTCTAGGGTTCATGTGCAGGAAAACGGCGTGCCGCAAGGTGGAGTTTTGAGTTGCACTTTGTTTATTGTAAAAATGAATTCTCTTTGGAAGGCGCTACCACCAACGATTTCATGTTCAATTTATGTAGACGACGTTCAACTCTCTTTCAAATCGTGTAACTTGTCTATCTGCGAGCGGCAAGTCCAGGTTGGTGTGAACAAGCTTGCCGGCTGGGCAGATAGAAACGGTTTTTATTTAATCCAGGAAAGTGCATTTGTGTTTTGTTTTCCAAGAGGCGTGGCATTCGGCCGGATCCAGACATTCAACTCCACGGAGTCTCTATTCCTGTAAAAAAGGAACACAAGTTCTTATGTATTATCTTTGACGAAAAGCTCACATTCATCCCACACATAAAACAACTAAAACATAAATGCTTAAAAACACTGACTATCCTAAAGGTTCTATCGCACATTTCCTTTGGTGCTGACAAACAACTTCTTTTTCGTGCTTTTACCAGCCTAATAGGTTCACGATTGGACTATGGTAGCATTGTCTATGGGTCAGCCACTAAAACATCCCTCAGAATGCTGGACCCTGTGCTTCATATAGGGCTCCGCTTGGCGTGTGGTGCTTTCCGAACTATTCCAGTTGAAAGCCTGTATTTAGAGTGCAACAAATGGAACCTACAACGTCAGCGAGCATACACAGACCTCCTTTATGCTTTTAAAATTTCATCCATACCTCACCATCCTTTTAAATCAGTTTTTCATGATACCTCCATGACTAACTCCATTTAAATCGACCATCGTTCTCTGCGCCCTTCTCTTACAGAGTTAGAGAGGAAGCGTCAGAGCTTGCTGCCTCCTTTTTAGACACCATCCAAAATTCTGTAACAGATTTCATAGCACCATGGCATCTCCGCCCTGTGTCATGCGACACATCTTTCACACATGTAGATAAAAACCGAGCTCCCACATGTGCAATTCAGCAGCACTTCTTGTATTTGCAGGAGAAGTATCAGTGTTCTGAATTTTATACGGATGCCTATAAGACTTCCACCTCTGTGTCCTGCGCTGCGCGTGGAGCCGGCCTTAATGTCACTAAAACTCTGAACAGTTATACTAGCATCTTTACGGCAGAGGCTTATGGTGTACTTCTTTTTGTTACTCATATACTTCAAAGCCACATCCCACAACCCATTATCTATACAGATCCACTCAGTGTTTTGCGGGCATTGTCGTCAACAAAGTCTTCACAAAATCACGTTGTAAATCTTATCATCAAAGGTATTATGTCTGTGTATGTTCATTAATTTGAACTAGTCCTTTGCTGGGTCCCTAGCCACTGTGGTATAGCCGGGAACGAAGCAGCGGATCGAATGGCCGCTGCTGCTACACTCTCGAATACAGTAGACATAACCACATTACCCTACACCGACGTAAAACCACACATCAGACAACAACTTCGCAAAACATGGCAAACACTATGGAGTGAACAAACAGACAACAAGTTACACGTAATAATACCACACTTGGGACCATACACCACCGACACACGTAATAGATACACTGAAGTCGCCTTGGCTAGATTACGGATAGGGCACACTCACGCAACGCACTCGCACCTGCTCACTGGATCTCCAAGACCTCTGTGCAGCAGGTGCGGAGAGGCCCTATCCGTGATCCACATCCTTATACAATGTAAGGCACTTGACACAACACGACACAATTACTTCCCACAACTACACACGCGACATATTCCACTACACCCGTCATACTTCTTAGGAGACGAAGCCATGTTTTCAATCAAAGGCGTTTTCGAGTTTCTTACCAACGTAAAATTTTTACATCTCATTTCTTGTCATGCATGTTGACAACCTGGCCCTTTACACGAGTCATCTTCATTACGTTGTGTTTTACTTTGTTTATTTTTACTGAAATGTTCTACTTTTACTTCCATGCCACTTTCATGTCATCACTATTGTTTGGTGCTCTTTGCCCTTAGTCGGCCTTGCGCCATTAAACTCCAAACATCATCATCAGAGTAGAACTAATCAAAGTGTTTTACTTCAAAGCCAACATTTTTAGCTGAAGGGAAAGTACCGGCATAGAAAATAGGGCACCTTAACGTAGCGATAAGTAATTTGTGGACTAATCAAATCCCTTCTGAGATACTTTAAGAAATGTGTCCTACTCAAAAACATTTCAGCTGTAAAGCTGATATGAATGCCTATTTGAACGTGTAGAACAATGAAAAGTATTGTTTTCGGCCAAACGTTCTCAGGCTGCAGTGATTGCACCCAGAGCAGCAGCACTCGATATCGCGCGGGTGTCATCAATAGTGCCCGCAGACGCTCATCAGTTGCTTGGATAAAAGAGAGTGAGGCTAAACATCCTTCACGCCGCCGCACAGTCGGTGATCATAACCTGGCCCAGAGGTAGTGTTGCATTTTGCTGCTTTTTAACCTTTCGCACTCCTACTGCATGAGCGTACTGTGGTTAGAAAAGACCTGCTGTCAAGGTGATGCGACGCTCTGTAGTGTACTGTTTAGAGCTGCAAAGCTTGCTCATATGGGTGGGCTGTCCTGGAAAGGTGGAGTCTCAGGTTTGGAATGCAACAGCAATTGAGGGAACCAACCTCATTACTTGTGCAGGTCTACCTGTCTCTTCCTTAATTTCCAGTTATTTTTTCATGTAGTCAGGCCTAATATTTCTAAGATGCCATTGCAGCTTAGTGGCTAAAGTGTCGCACTGATAATCGAAGAATGCGGTTTGATCCTGATAGCAGCAGCGGTATCGAAACTAAAGGTGAAAAAATATTGCCCAGGTGTCGAGACTTCAATTCGCGTTCATGGTTTCATCATGCTGTCAATTTATAGGTCTTTTCTTTAGGGAGCCTACATGTCTACGTGTAGCTTTACTGCGTTTAATCCACGAAATTTAATTTTTTTCCTGGTCACTGCATGGAATCATGTTGTCGTTAAGCACGTAATATAATCGGACCAAAAAAACAGATGAAACATTCTTATGTACACGCCTGCTCGAAGTATCCACATGAGTTTTTTACTGATCATAAAAACAGTGCATCTACATTCCAAATTCCAGAAATCATAATCTGCATCATGATCATAGCGCAATCTTTTCATTTTTTTCCTTGCTACATCATTTGCTGGTAGCAAGGGCGGCTGCACATTTTTCCGTTAAAGACAATTTGTGTGCACAGTGACTCGTTATTTTCAGGTGTGTGCTGAGGTTGGGGTTGTCATGTGGCATGAAGTGAAATGTGTGAATGAAAGCATGCTTTGGTCTTCATTTTTGTGGTGTAGTTTGAGGAGGGGAGCAAGTGTACTGTGTGAAATGACTGGTTCCCGTTTTTTTCTTTTCATCAAGCAAGTGGCTCTTAGGTGCTCCACTATTAGTGGGTGCCCCCAGACACTGTATTATATTTCAGGTGACCACCTCGTAATTAAACAATATACAGATTCATTTAGTGCTACAGCAAGTGATTCATTGGTCACAAAAACTCATTATATCTCGGTACACACTGAAAGTCCATGGTGTGCAGTGTAGTAACCTCCAATGAACATTACCGTTGATTTCTGCATCGTCATCATCATCAGCCGCCTATCTACGCCCACTGCAGGGCAAAGGCCTCTCCCATTAATTTCCAATTATCCCGGTCTTGTGCTCACTGCGGCCAATTTATCTTCGCAAACTTCTTGATCCCATCTGACCATCTAACTTTTTGCCGCCTCCTGCTACGCTTGCCTTCTCTAGGGATCCACTCTGCTACTCTTAATGACCTGCGGTTATCTCGCCTTCACATCACAAGCCTTGCTCAGACCCATTTCTTCTTGATTTCAACTTATATGTCCTTAACACAAGTTTGTTCCCTGACCCACTCCGCTCTCTTCCTGTCCCTTGATGTTACACCCATCATCTTCCATTCCATTGCCTGCTGAGACGTCCTTAATTTAAGTTAGATCCTTTTAGTGAGTTTCGAAGTGTCTCCCCCGTATGTGAGTACCGATAAGATTCAGCTGTCATACACTTTCTTTTCAGAGGCAATGGTAGGCTGCCGTTCTTTATTATACCAGTATTAAAAGCTGTATTAACAATACAGATTTCCCTGTACCCATGCCTAGATTGAAGAACTGACTGGCAAGGGAGGTGCTACTGCAACAGTGTGCACAAGGCGCCTGCTCAAGCTACTGTTGACGGTCAACTTGGCGCAGGAGTTCTCCTGGTCTGGGAAAAAAGCGAAGCTTGCTTTTTCCCACCTGCGAGTGGCATCTTGCATTGTGTGTCACTGTATCTTCATGTTGTTACAGACATCAATTTATTTCACCAGATAATGTAAAGTGCCAAGATTGATATTGTCAGTCACAACCTCTGCAAATATCAGCTTTGTCGACAACCTGCAGCTTGTTAGTTTCTTATTGCTAGAATAGGTATTAAATTTCTTTCAGCCTGCTGACCACGAAATCTTCTCACTTTTCGACCATTCCGGTCTGCGACCATTTTGGCAGTTCCTGGCACCGCAAAGAAGAACGCAAACGGTTCAAGAATTTCTGTCATAACTGTGTGATGGGGGGACGCACCATTGAACCACCATTGAATGATTTCTGTGCTTCCATGCATTTTTATTTTGTGTTATTGTTCTTTGATCGTATCACTTGGTGTGAATTACGTAGTCGTGTAAATCTGTCTTGTTGTAACTATTATTGAATCATTTCTGTGTTTCCCCGTTTTTTATTTTGTTCCCAAAACAATCACATGGTGTGAAATATCGAAACAGCGTAACTTTGTGTTGTATTTCTAAGCACCATTCAATAATATTTTAAGAAGTATTTTTGTTTTGTTGTCCTGACATTTCGCTAGGTGTGAATAATTTCGTCGCGTAAATTTCTACTGCTCGTGTAACTGCCGTACAGTCAATATGTATATACACGTTTTCTAGTGTTGATAACCATTTTCGTTGATGTGAGTTAATTTAAAATCGCTTATGGCACTCGCAACCACTACTCAACACCACTTCTGTGTTTCCAAGGTGCTTTTGTTTTATTGTTCGCCAATCTTTTCACTAGATGTGCGTTATTCAGTTTCGCAAATGTGTGTGGTTCTGGTAACCACCATTCAATCATTTGTTTCCACACTTTTCTTGCATAGTTTCCCACCCATTTCACTTAGTGTGAGATATTTCAAGCTGCATAGCTATATCTTGTTCTGGCAACGTGGGTTCACATGATTTCTTTCTTTCCTATGTTTGCCAATCTTTCTACTGCGTGTGACTTACTTATAGTCATGAAATTTCTATTATTCTTATAATTATACAAACTGCACCCTTTAAGCCAGGGCAGATAGGCATCAAAATTTATGTGCTTGTGTTGCGAAAATGTATTACATAATTCTGAAGCCAATATAAACTGGTTTACCGGAATTCTTTTGTGTTTTATGTGTACTTTGAAAGCTTTCTTTCTGCCCAGCGGCACTTATTTACAGCTAGTTTGGCAAAGCTGTCATTTTGATCAGTTTAATTCTTTATTTGTTTTTTTTATAGTTTATTGGCACATGGCCTGTACAGCCGTACTGTGTGGTCCAATTCGATGACACCAGTGTGGTTTCCTTAGTGTCAAGGGCACTTGTGCTGATCGGGACTGGTGTGCTGTTACTTACTGCCTCTTGGTTTCGATGTGACATTTCGAGTTTGTACCTGTGCTTTGTGTGTTTCTGCAAGAGACTTTGGTCAGCTTGGCCCTTCACATATGCGACCTCATGCAATATGCAGCACTTCGAAAATGGGAACACATTACTCTAGAAGCCAGGTGCCAAGTAACAGCAAACAGTGCTCTGAATAGCTAGCAAAACATGTATTTGTTGTAAAAGTACCCACAACACATACGCAACCTGACAAAGGGGGCTGGCCAAGCTGCAAATAATGTATAAAGAAAGTAAATTTAATGCATACATGTTCATCTCAACAATACCATACTAAGGTACACTAGACAAGGATATAACAAACTGATGTTTGTGCCAAAGACAGCAAAACAATGTAGACGAGATATACATATACGTCTTGCATGCGTACCACTACAATATCCATAAGCTGTGCCACTAAAGTAGCATCCCATAAACACCAAATGAAGGTACCCTGAGACGTAGATTCTACGTTATCCTTTGTGTGATTTGGATGGGTTTTTTGTAGTTGTAGCAACGTTGAATATATGTAATTTCGACCCCAACTGCTCGTCTCCTGGACATCTGTATTGTCGATTGCTTACATCTTCTGGATATCTAAGCACGTAATGTGTTTGCTGGGATAGTCCTATTCCGTCTTTTTTGTGCACGACTGACGTAAGCTGGCGCTCAGCCCCATGCTGTATTTGAAGAAGCACAGCGCCACGTCCCGTATTACTGGCATCAGTATGAATTTCGGTTTCAGCGTCTTGGTCAAAGTGTCCAAGCACAGGAGTTGTCTTCAGAGCCTCTTTCAAGGCCTTCAATGTGCGCTGCTGAGCGTCATTCCACTGAAATGATACCTGCTCTTTATGGTAAGTTAGTAGAGTAGATTTCAGCGAGACCTTGGGGCATAGCATCGGTAATAAGCAACAATCCCACGAATTTCCTAACAGCAGACCTGTTCGTTGCTATAGGGAAGGCACGAACGGCGGCTGTCTTCGCGGGATCAGCACTGACGCCTTGGTTGCTAATAACATGACCTATGAACTTGAACTTATTGTACCCAAACCGGCATTTCTTCGGATCCAGCGTGGGGCCAGCGGTTTCGAGAGCCTTCAGTGTCGCTCGAAGCCGTCGTAGATGTTCTGTTCGTCCAATGTACGGGAAAATATGACATCGTCCAAACAAACGAGGCAGGTCTGCCATTTAAGGCCGGCTGAACGGTATCCATGACGCGCTGCAAGGTTGCTGGAGCTGTACATACTCCGAACGACAACACTTTGAAATCTTAGAGTACCCGCTCTTCAGGACAATTGACTTTATGTAGCGGGCGTGGCGAATCCGATCCAGGGTGTCATCAATACGCGGAAGCGGGTACAGATCTTTGTAAATTTGTTTAGCCCGCAAGTCCACACAAAACCGTAATGTTCCAACAATCTTTACAAGCACCTCTGCGGCAGCCTAGGGGCTGTTAGACGCCTGGATAACATCATCCTTCAGCATGTCTTGTACCTGGTTTTGTATTGCTTCTCGCTCTACGAGGGATACTTAATATGGCTGTTGGCATGTTGGAAGTGCGGCCTTATCAGTGAAAATTCTGTTTGGCAACGGTGGTACATCCAACTCCAGAAGGCGTGGCAAAACAGTGGTGGAATTCGTCGAGTAGTGCGAACAAGGCGCACCTTTGCTGCGGCGAGCTTGCAGTAGTCTAGATCTAAAACTCTAAAACAGCAGTATTATTCTGTGCCGGCGATGTTGCGGCGTCGGGCACAACATCAATAGCGACAAGTTCGGCAATCTCTCCCCCTTTCGCTACAGCAATACCCTGGTGACATGTTGGGACTCGTATCGGAAGTTGGTGGCGAGGACTTTCGCACACCCGTTGTGAAACTGCAGTAGGCCTGTGGTGACACCGATGCCTCTCTAAAAGAAGCTGGATGCTCCCTTCTAGAGGTTCTTCAGCATGAAGAAACTTATCCACTTGAACCAGCAGGAAAGCACTGACACGCGGAGGCAGCTTTACGTGTTCATTCAAGACCCTAGCCACGCAGGAAGTCTGGGTATGCTGGCTCTGTGAAGCTTCGGGCTTGCGCTCTGTGACGCTCTTCGAGCCCAGAGCAATCACGGCACCGCACCCGTACATGAAGTCCATACCAAGGATTATGTCTCGGTGTTACTTTCATCGGCAGCAGCGCGACCTCCAGGTGCTCCCGCACTTAGTTTTCCCGGCGAGGCAGGGGCGATAGGCTTTGCCGGCGAGACGAGCCAAGAGGCGAAGGGGGGCGACGGCGAACGGGATCCGCGAGGTGGGACCTAGGACGGCGCGCTGATGGGCGTCGGATATATTAGGTGCGGAGTACGTTAGGACCGCACAATGTCCGTCCGCGTTTATGCGCATAGAATTAACATTCGCAAAGATCCACACAGGCACCGGCAGGATTCTGGCCTGTGTCTGGTAGACCAGACAGAGTTAGTGTCTGTCGTCTTACCTATTGGGCTACGAACGTGAGTTAGTACCCGAGAGTCAAACGGCTTACTCCCTCGCCCTTAACGCTGCGGAGTACCATAGGACCTCCCAATGTCGTCCGCGTCCATCCGTGCGCACACCACCATCCAGCGAAAATCAAGCGAAATTTTATTTGAGCTGCAGTTTCATTTAGGGAATCACGGTGCAACTCACGGATCAAATCTAATGACGGTCGGGGCGCAACTTGGATGTCATTTCGAGTCCCCGTACTCCGCACCCTCGCCAACATCCACGGAGTGGAGATGCTGCCATTTTCCTCCATTTTGCAAGGCCTTTGACCGTAACGTGGGCATGGACGACTTGGGCGAAATCCCGGAAGCCGCAGCTCCAGTAGGGGCAGCGGTGAGAAGGATGGTCTATCGCACAGTGAAGCACAGCGGCCTGTTATCTGGTGTTCGCCAGGGATCCGTTTTTGTAGGCGATGCTGCTGTGCACGGGGCGGCGGAAGACGCGGCGACTCAGCGGAACCCTGTCGCAACGTGTTTCCACCAGGTCCGGCGACCGAAGAGTGTGGCTGGGAAGCGGGCGCGACCTACGCCACGGAAGGATGTTGGGGCACCACGTCGACGGGAACGCGGGCAGAATTCCCGGACATTGTCGACAACCGATATTGAGGCCGGCTGTTGGCGCATGGGTGACAATTTTCGCAGTTCCTCCTGGAGTACCTCGCGGATAATTTCACGGAGGCAACTCTGATCGGCGCTGTCCAAGTGAAGTAGTGACGTCATAGCTGGAGAAACTGTGGGGGCACCCGCTAACCAGTGGTAATGGTCACTTCTCGCTGCCCGGATTTGTTCAATGTTTGTGGCTTCAGCCACAAACTGGTCAGCGGTCGTTGGAGGATTCCGAACGACCCCACCATATATGTTGTTCCTCACGTCTCTCATAAGTACACAAACATTGCTTTCCTCGGTGGCCATTGTATCTGCTCGTGTGCTGACCGCAAAGCATCTTCGACGAAGCTTGTGACGCTTTTGCTCGGTCCTTGGTTGCGGCTCTTTAAGAGATCTTCAGCCGTTTGGCTTCGCAAGCGGTAGGCGAAATGTCAGCGGAGACCCTCTTTGCAAGAGCCCCATGACGGAAGGCCCGCTCATGGTTGACAAACCAGGCGCGAGCCGTACCCTCCAAATGAAAGTACAAGCTCTTGTGGCACTGGCCTCCCGTCCAACCGTTCTGGCGAGCCACTCGCTCATACTGCTTGATCCAATCTTCCACGTCTTCAAAGGCATCCCCATGGAACGAGGCAAGAGTACGGGGTGCGACGGGCCAGTATACGATCGGTGACCCGAGCGCTTCAGTTTGCTGCGACTGCGACGTCACGCCAACTGTATGTCTCACCTCTGTCCTTTCGGTACCCGCGGACATTTGCCCGAACTCCGATACGAGGCCCAGGAGGCGTCGGCTAGGGCTCACACCGGTCTCTTCGAAGAACGCTCGTCGACCCGGGCTGGGTATCGGGCTGGGCTTACGGGGCAGTGAGGGGTACTCAGAATGAATTGCACGTACCTTACGCCTCCACCACAAAATGTCCCGAATGGCACTTGGGGCTTCAAAAGAGCAAGGCTAAAGACCACGTATAATAGCTGCAAACTAGAAGCTTCAGGACAGAGTTCTTGATCCCAAGCGCTCGCTAGAGCGGTCTCGATAATGATGATGATGGTTAGTGTTAAATGGCGCAAAGCAGACGAGGGCAAAGAGCGCCAGAGAAGAGCTTATTTAATAAAGAGAAGTGATTACCACACAAGGGTAGGTATAAAAACGTGTAAACCGAACATAGTAAAATCAATTAAACATAATGGTGATGGCTGATGTATAGGGCCAGATTTGATTATGCGTTATAGGAAATGAGGTTTAAAAACTTGACGTCTGACAAATACTCAAACACAAGTTTCACGGAAACCATGGCATCGTCACCTAGAAACAACGATGGATGTAGGGGAATATGTTGTCTGTAGAGTTCTCTGAAGTGGTTGTGTCGTGTTGTGTGAACTTCCTTGCATGTGATTAGTATGTGCACTACGGATAGGGCCTCTCCGCACCTGCTGCACTGGGGTCTAGAAGATCGCGCCAGCAGATACAAGTGCGTTGCATGGGTGTGCCCTATCCGCAGCCTACCCAAGCCGATTTCCATGTGTCTGTTGTGTGAGTCAGATGTGTACCGTCCCAAGTGTGGCTTTATTACATGTAGTTTGTTGTCTGTCTGTTCATTCCAGTTTGTTTGCCATGTTCTGCGCAAGTGTTGTCTTATGTGTGGCTTGAAGTCTGTATAGGGTATCGTTGTAATGTCTACAGTGTTCCTGAGTGCAGCAGCAGCGGCCCTCTCGTCAGCCAACTCGTTCCCAGCGATCCCAGCGTGTCCTGGAACACAGCAGAGGAGCAGCTGATGCTGTTGTGCATACGCAAACATGATGGTGTTGAATACAAGATTAACTATGTGGTTTTTGGGGGGCTTATGCGATGACAGTGCGCGAACAACACTCAAGGAATCTGTGTAGATGATAGACTTAGGAATTTGATTTTCATGTATGTGTCGTACAATTAGAAAAATCCCATACAATTCTGCTGCAAAAATTGTGTGCACGCTCATGGTTCTGGCTGCATTGAAATTCGGACCATGAGCAGCGCAGGAGACCATAGTGGAGGTTTTAGAAGTGTCACTGTAGAATTCTGCAAATGGGTATTTAAACTGCGGAGACTCAAAGTGCTGCAGTATGATGATGATGGTTTAAGTTTAATGGCGCAAGGCCGACATGGGCAAACAACGCCAAATACAAAGTTATTTGATGAGGAAGGAAATCGAATAAAGTCACTTAAATCCTATGAGCACGGCTGGTGTAAAGGGCCAGGGTGAAGAACGTGAGTGGTTAAAAGATAAATACGGTGGCTGGTGCATAGGACCAGGGGAAACTATGGGTGATATGAGATGAGTTGTAAGAAATGAACTTCAGATAGGAACTTAAAGGTGCGCTGAACAGAGAACATGGCATCATCTCCTAAGAAGTATGACGGGTGTGGTGGAATATGTCGTGTGTGTAGTTGTGGGAAGTGTTTGCGTCGTGTAATGTCGAGTGCGTTACATTGTATGAGGATGTGGATCACGGATAGGGCCTCTCCGCACCTGCTGCACAGAGGTCTTGGAGATGCAGTGAGAAGGTGCGAGTGCGTTGCATGAGTGTGCCCTATCCGTAATCTAGCCAAGGCGACTTCAGTGTATCATTGCGTGTGTCGGTGGTGTATGGTCCCAAGTGTGGTTTTATTGCGTGTAACTTGTTGTCTGTTTGTTCGCTCCAGTGTGTTTGCCATGTTTTGCGAAGTTGTTGTCTGATGTGTGGTTTCACGTCGGTGTAGGGTAATGTGGTTATGTCTACTGCATTCGAGAGTGTAGCAGCAGCAGCCATTCGATCCACTGCTTCGTTCCCGGCTATAGCACAGTGGCCAGGGACCCAGCAAAGAACCAGTTCAAATTTGCGTACATGCACAGACATAACACCCTTGACTATTAAATTTATAACGTGATTTTTTGAAGACTTTGTTGACGACAACGCCCGCACAACACTGAGAGAATCTGTATATATAATGGATTGTGGGATGTGGCTTTGAAGGATATGATTAACAACCAGAAGTACACCATAAGCCTCTGCCGTAAAGATATTTGCATTACTGTTAAGAGTTCTAGTGACACTAAGCCCGGGCCCATGCGCCGCGCAGGACTCCCAGGTGGAAGTTTTAGAGGCGTCCGTATAAAATTCAGAACATTGGTACTTCTGCTGCAAATACAAGAAATACTGCAGAATTGCACATGTGGGAGCTCGGTTTTTATCTACATGTGTGAATGATGTGTCGCATAAGACAGGGCGGAGATACCATGGTGCTATGGAATCTGTTACAGAACTTTGGATGGTATCTCAAAAGGAGGCAGCAAGCTCTGACGCTTCCTCTCTAACTCTGTAAGAGAAGGGGGCAGAGAACGATGGTCGATTTAAAAGGAGTTCAGTCATGGAGGTATCATGAAAAACTGATTTAAAAGGATGGTGAGGCATGGATGAAATTTTAAAAGCATAAAGGAGGTCTGTGTATGCTCTCTGACGTTGTAGATTCCATTTGTTGCACTCTACATACAGGCTTTCGACTGGACTAGTCCGAAAGCCGCCACACGACAAGCGGGGCCCTAGATTCTTCCCTTCCTCTCCCGCCAGTTATCGTCCCATTTCCCTGACAAGCTGCCTGTGTAAGCTATTTGAGAAGATGATAAACAGCACACCCGTGTACTTCTTAAAGTACAGTAGTCTTCTCGAGGTGACAGGGTTGCAGGCTAAGGATTTCCGGGCGATAATGGCCACACCTCCTGAAGAGTGTGTGCAGCCAACCCTGTCCTTTCTGAATACCATGTAACTATTTAGGAAGTTTGTTTGTTGAGAATGGAGGTGGGTTTCCTGGAGACACATGATACTTGGCTGACTGGCATGCAGAATCTCATACACATCGTCAAGATTTTTAAGGAGGCCTCTGCAGTTCCATTGGATGATGTTTTCTGTTCCCATTATTTAAATTGAAGAATAACTGGAGTGTGTGTGTGTTTGTTCATGTGTCGTCTTTCGGGGCTGTTATTCTAGGATTTCTAGGCCTTTCTGTCCGCTTGGACATCGGAGGCCGCTCCTTGCGCTGCGTTACAGGCAGGAACGACGCGACATCCATCTCCTCGTCGGATGCCAGAAGGGTGCCCGGCGGACCAGGCCCCTCTGACTTGGCCCCCTTTCGGGAGCCCTTCGTTTGAGCCGCCACCGTCGAGGGCGTCTGGGACACCAAAGGTGGCACAGGAGGTGCGGTGGCGGTGGGAGCCGATGCGGGGCCCCCGGTGTCCATCTGGTCGGCACCCTCCAACGCACTGGAGGACGGGTAGGCAGAGGCGGGAGCGACACCGGTCCCCACAGAAGAGGTTGTCACCACAACCGCTGCTGCCTCAGCAAGCGGCGTGGCGACGGATTGGGCTGCCTGAGGCACCCCAGGGGGGGTGAGGGGGGGACCAGGTCAGAGTAGCCGGCATGGGGTCCCTGGCAGTTGGCGCAGGTGAGGGTTGACGATGGACAATTATCAGAAGGATGATCATACTGAGCGCACTTTGCGCAGGTCAGACGACCACGGCAGGAGTTGGTTCCGTGCCCGAACCGCTGGCACTTAAAGCAGCGGCGCGGGTTTGGAATGTAAGGACGAATGGAGTATCGGATGAACCGTGCGTTGATATGGTCAGGAAGTGAGGAGCAGTTGAAGGTCAGAATAATATGTTTCGTGGGGATTATCTTATTATCTCTACGCATCGTGATGCGGCGCACGGCTGTGACACCCTGATCCTTTAGATCTTCAAGAATGTCGGCATCTGTCTCGTTAAGATCTGCCTCAGAGATGACACCCTGAGAGCTATTCAGGCTGCGGTGGGTTGTGACCCTGATGTCCAGATCGACCATTTTCGTCTGACCAAGAAGTGTGGTTGCCTGCTGCTGGTTTTTTACTTCAACAAGGACTTCACCTGTGCGTTGTTTTTTGGCATGGTAGGTTTTCCCAATTATTCCATCAAGGTATTTTGTAATCAAAACTACTGATTGTGAAGCAAGAGGACGGGCTGTGTCAAGAGATTCGATAACAAGGAAACGAGAGTATTTGTCTGGCTTTGGCAAGCTCATGCTTGGAAGTGGAGGGAAAGATACTTCGGTGCGGCCCCTTTTCAGGGACCGATCACGTTTGGAGGGGGGTTTTGAATTTTCCGTACAGCATAGAAAAAAAGCAGGGGACGGGGGTACTTTCTTCTCAAACCTTACCCTGATAGCCTGAGAGGTCCCGGAGCTCCCTGCCTGTTAAACAGACAGGGAGCCCATCAGCCGGAGCTTGACCTGAGCTCCGACGGCCACCGTTTGAGGCTTCTACCCTTCACCTTTAAACACATCACCACGGTAGGGCACAGCTTATGTTGGGGCGCTCGGGGTCCGCGGTATCGCCAGTACCGTCACCAAGATTACTCAAGGTGCCCGTGCGGGGCAAAGTGCTGCAGTATTGCAGCTCGCGGTACCCCATTTTTGTCAAGTTTTACAAAAGAAAGGTCACAGGACACACGGCGAACTTGCAAAGGCGGTCATATGAATAAAAAGGGTGACCTGTACACATCTAAAAAAATCGCGCCAATCCACCCCGTTAATGTGGTTGGAAAGCAAAGCTGTAAACTGCACCCATAACTACTTCCCATGCGACGTCACTTAAATTCACTCATATCATTCTACAAATAGTAAAACCAGAGAAAAGTGAATTGCACTGAGCCACACCATTTATTACTTCAAAGAGATATTCTAGGTAAGGTTAAATCAATCCATGATGCATGAACTGTGTTTGGTTGAGTTGTATTGGTGTAGCACAAGCGTGGAAACTTTTTCTATAAAATTAAAGCTCCAACCCGGTGTTAGACAATCTGACTTCTCCGTCTCTGCACCGCGGACGGAGGCCACGACATTTGCTGCAGATAAAGGAGGAGAAGGAGGAAGAAATACTTCTGTTCAGATTTCTGAACGGCCCAGAGTGCAGCCCCGGGGAGTGATTCCTTGTTCTGTGGGGCCCATATGCAGTCCGAGCGGCCTGTGTTCTGTCCACCCGCTGAAGCTGGGTAGGTTGAGAGGGCCTGGACAGCAGCATCTCCCATTGCTCTTTTTGGGTAGTTGACGGAAAGAGAGAAGGGTGCTCAGGGCTAAAGTCGCACACCCCGATTACGGGGTGGAGTGTTCCTACTTCTAAGCAAAATTTACATTCAGCGTCGTAGCGATTCGGATGCATGAATGAAGACGCGTAGGCTGTGGGAAGGAGCCCGTATGGTATGAGTCGTAGGGTAGTTTGTTGTTCTCTGGAAAGGTCAGGGTAAGGCGAAGGTACGTCTGTCTCAGAAGGCGATAATCCTGGGTTATCTCCCTGAACGTGACAAGCGGGTGACTGTCCTCGTGCAGCTCCATAGCACGGGAGGTAAAAGCGCACGCTTGTTGGGTGGGCGTATTTGTTGCCCTCCATTGAAGCGTGAGGGGGGTCCAGATGAGCTAAATGGAACCGTTTGGGGAGTGGTTTTTTAGCAGGCGCAGTGCAGGTGAGGACACCCAACCCGACTGTTAATTCCAGTAGGCTGGCTCGGAATCGGTGACTACCCTCCGAACCCCTGGTTTAGTGAGAGCCAGGGTGATGGCTGCCTCATCTGCTGCCGTCATTTCTTGGGTACTAAGTCAGGTAGACGCAAGAAGGTTGGTTCTGGAGGTAGCCACGATGATGGAGTATTGCTGCCCTCGATGTTTGGAGACATCTGTGTAGATAACTGCATGAACCCCACCGAGGGTGGTGTTTAGCGCTTGAGCCCGTGCTTTTCGGTGACTCTCGTCATGTGAGGGGTTCATATTTCTAAGCAAAGGGAGCATCTTTAGTTTTAGTCGCCAACAGCCTGGGTGTACGTCAAGCGGAGTGACATTCTGGGCTGCCCAGCAAATCTGGTGAAGCATGCGGTTACCCATCGCAGTTCTGAATCGGACCTTCTGGTTAGAAAGATGGCCTTCTATCAGCTCTTCCACCGTGTTGTGGAGCCCCGTGTTAAGCAGCCTCAGTGTGGACGCATTCATGAGAAGACCAATGGCCTGCTCGACCGCCTTTCTAATCATTATATAAAGCACCTCTATGTCTTCCATGTTGAGAAGAAGACAGGGGTTGACGTAAGTGACTCTCGAGAGTACAAAAGCTTCAATTAATCGAAAGGTACTGAATTATTTTAGCCTCGCTTCTTGGTGGCAACTCGCCTGATTATGTGTATGGTTTGATTATTGCTCTTTTTGAGGCGCTGCAAGGAGACGTCACTCTTGGTGTTAGCCTCGAGATGTAGGCCCAGGATGTTGACGCTGGTGCTTGGACTGATGGCCTGGCCATCAAGGAGTATTTGAATGAATTCCTTGATTTGGCGTGAGGGCGGACGACAAGGAGCTGTGATTTTTTGTGTGAACACTGGAAGCCACAGGCTTTAGCACATTGGCGTACTAGAAGTGAGATGCTATGCACTGGTGTGAGCTTGCTTTAATTTTTGTAACTCTTAGCATATGAGCAAGGTGCGCACAGGGCCGCTAGATGGGCGTGAGTGGTCGCGTGACACTTTCACGTGGCATTCAGCGAGAACGCAGGGGGTAAACCCGTAGATGCGCTTGGTGAGTACACCACCTGTCTTCCCCGTCTTCGCGTGGGCTCGTAGCTAAATTGATAAGACAACGGGCTCTCGCTTTGTTAGTCTATTCGTTCCAGGTTCGATTCCCGGCGGTGCCAGTAAATTCTTTTATTTGTTCGCTGGAGTTTCTTGATGACACCAACGGTCGCGAAAGAACCCTTGGGGGGTAGAGGTAAAAAGCTTTGCTTTAAAACGAAGCACTGAGATCCGATGCTCGCTCTCTCACTCGAAGTGAAAAGGGCAGAGGAACGGATGGGCGATTTACAAACAGCACAGATGTGGATGTGTTGTTAAAGACAAGATAAAAAGGATGTTTATTCAGCTATGTAATCTTAAAAGCATAAAGTAAGTCTATGTACGTCCGTTGGTTCTCAAGGCTCCACTTATTATACTCGACATACAGAATCTCGACAGGGCTAGTGCGACAAGCACCCGACGCAAGCCGTAGCCCCAAGTGCAGCACTGGGTCAAGCATTCGCAACGCTGTTTTAGTCGCCGACCCATATACCGCACTGCCATAGTCTAAACGAGAACCAACCAAAGCAGTATAGAGCCGTAGTAGGAGTTCTTTGTCAGCCCCATACTATTGGTGGGAGAGTACCTTAAGGATATTCATTGTTTTCATACATTTATGCTTAAGTTTTTTGATATGTGGGCTGAATGTGAGTTAATGGTCAAACACCACACCTAAAAACTTGTGCTCCTTGTTCACAGGAAGCGACACGCCATTAAGAGTAATGTCTGAGTCCATATGGACCCCGGGCTTCCTGGAGCACACAACGCAAGAGCTTTTTACAGGATTCCATTTAAAACCATTCTTGTCTGCCCAGCCAGCAAGTTTCTTGACGCCGAGCTGGACTTGACGTTCGCATATTGACATATTACATGATTTAAAAGATATCTGCACGTCATCTACATACATCGAATAAGAGATTGTAGGTGGCAGTGCCTTTCCAAGGGAGTTCCTTTTAACTATGAAGAGGGTACAGCTCAACACGCCACCTTGCCGTACGCCATTTTCTTGCACGTAAACCTTTGAGAGTGCGCAACCAACTCTTACTCGTAATGTTCTTCCCGACAGGTAACTAACAAGGGTGTTTAACATGTTACCCGAGACACCGAATGACTTGAGGTCACTAAGGATCCCGTAGCGCCAAGCGGTGTCGTAGGCCTTCTCGAGGTCGAAAAACACAGCTACGCAATACTGTTTATGCACGAAGGCATCCTTAATATACGATTCAAGAGCTACGAGTTGATCATTCGTGGATCGCCCCGCACTGAAGCCGGCCTGGCAGCTCTCGAGAAGACCATTGTACTCAAGGAAGTACACGAGCCTGCGATTTATCATCTTTTCGAGAAGCTTGCACAGGCAGTTCGTCAAGGCTATAGGACGGTAACTTGAGGGGGACGACGGGTCGTTTCCCACCTTCAAGAAAGCCACTACTATGGCCTTCCTCCAAGAGGGTGGGATGTGCCCCGAAAGCCATATTTTATTACATAGATTTAGAAGTGCTTCAAGTGTGTCTGCGTGTAGGTGTTGTATCATTGTATATATGATGTTGTCTGGGCCTGGAGCTGAGGGTTTGCACGTGCTCAAAGCAGCCCTGTTGAAGATGTTGACCTATTGTTATCTAGTATAGGCTTCTTTTCGGCCGTTTGTTTGTGTTTCATGAAAGTGTTTGTGTAGTGTGCTGAACTGGACACGTGTTGGAAGTGTTGTGCGAGTGTGTCAGCCTGGTCTTCGAGTGTGTCCCTGTTGTGCTGACCAGAGGCAGGCTGTGTGTTGTCCTTTGAGTTCGCGTATTCTTGTCCATACTTTCCGTGTGTCTGTGTAGGAGTTCATTGATGTTTTGAAGGAACGCCAACTCTCTCATTTTGCCTCACGGCGCACAGGTTTTCCTAACGCCTTGGCCCGTTTGAACAAAATGAGGTTACCCGACGTTGGGTACCGACGTAGGATACCCCACGCCTTGTTCTGGGCCTCTCGCGCCCGCCTACAGTCCTCATTCCACCACGGCCTCCGCTGGTTGCGCCGGGCACCAGAGGCGTGGGGAATGGAGCTTTTGGTGGCGTCCCCGCACGGGGCACCTTGAGCAATCTTGGTGACGGTACTGGCGATACCGCGGACCCCGAGCCCCCAAACATACGCTGGATCCAACCGTGGCAATGTGTTTATAGGTGGAGGGTTAGAAACCAGGAACGGTGGCCGTCGGAGCCCAGGTCAAGCTCCGGCGGATGGGCTCCCTGTCTGTTCACCAGGCAGGGAGCTCCGGGACCTCTTTGGCTACCAGGGTAAGGTCAAAGAAGAAAGTACCCCCGTCTCCCTGCTTTCCAATGTATCATATGGCATTTTCCAAACCCCCCCCCAGACGTGATCGGCCCCCGAAAAGGGGCCGCACCGAAGTACCTTTTCCTGCGTTGCAATCAATCTCGCTCCCAAAGCCCGATAATTTCTCGCGCTTTCTGATCATGGAATCTGTTGACAAAACAAAACCAATCACTTCCCAGTCCGTCTTTCTAATCTCCAAGTATCTTGAAAGCCTTGTTGGAAAGTCGTACAAGGCTAAGAAACTGAAACGGGAGAACTTTGGATTGAGGTAGACAACAAACAGCAGTCCGCAAACCTCCTTTCACAAACGCGCATGGTCAATGTTGACATCAAGATCACACCTCATCGCAGCCTTAATAGCTGCCAAGGCGTGATCTCTGATCCAGATCTTATAAGTGAAACTGAAGCCAATCTGTTCGAGGGCCTCCATGATCAGGGCGTGACGGCAGTGAGGCGAATAACCATACGCCGAAACGATCAAATCATTCCTACCAAACACATCATCTTGACGTTTGACCGCTCAACGCTTCCTGAGTCGGTCAACGCAGGCTTCGTTAGATGTCCGGTCCGACCCTACGTGCCTAATCCACGCCGCTGCTATAAGTGTCAGCGGTTTGGCCACATCACAAACTCTTGTCGTGGGAAACTGACGTGCGCCAAATGTGCACAAGATCATCCAACAGATAACTGTGAATCTGAGCACTTCACCTGTCCGAACTGCCAGGGACCGCATGCTGCCTATTCCAGAAGTTGTGAGAAGTTTAAACAAGAGAAACAGATTATTGCCTTGAAAGTAAACGAGAACATCACCTTCCCCGAGGCGCGAAAGAGGTTCGCCTCCTTCCCTCTGGGCAGGTACGCCGACGCAGCTCGCCGGGGGGCGGAGCGGCGTCTGGTTTCGGCGGGGACCCAGTACGGCGAGTCGGACTTGGTCCCGCCCCCGCCCCCCCCCCAGGGTTGCCCCAGGCAGCCCAACCAGCCTCTGCACCGCTCGCTCACCCAGCAGCGGCTGTGGTTGCAACGTCTGTTGGGGATGCCGCTGCATCCACTGCATCCTCCCCACCGGCCCAAAGCACACGCAAGGGCACGGAGATGGAGACGGAGGCAGTCGCAGCGACCCCCTCCTCTGCCTCACTGCCTGTACCACCTGTCGTGCTTCCCACGCCTTCGGCACTGGCTGCGCAGGCAAAGAATGCCCGAAAGGGTACCACGTCAAGGGGGCCTAGTCCGCTGAGGACCCCCTTGCCTTCAGATGACGACATGGACGTCGAGCCCTTCCGGCTTTCATCGCAGCGGAAGGAACGGGCTGCGACGTCCAGGTCAGTAGAGAAGGCCAGAAAGCCCCTCCCAAGAGTCCAAGCCCCGAAAGACCCTACATAAATAATCACACTCCAGTAGCTCTGAACACATAATAATGGGAAGAGAAAACATAGTTCAATGGAACTGCAGAGGCCTTCTGAATAATCTTGACGACGTGCATGAGATTCTGCATGCCAACAAGCCAAGTTTAATGTGTGTCCAGGAAACACATCTGAATTCCAAAAACACAAATGTCTTGAATAGTTACCTGGTATACAGGAAAGACAGGGATGGCTGCACCCACTCTTCTGGCGGTGTGGCCATAATCGCCCGCAAATCCTTAGCATACCACCCTGTCACCTTGAACACCGTCCTTGAGGCTGTCGCAGTCCGCACAATAATTTTTAATAGGTTGATAACGGTATGCTCCATCTACATCTCTCTTGATCTTGCACTTCTGAGCTCTGACTTTTAGGCGCTGGTCGACCAGCTTCCTGAACCGTACATCTTAACAGGCGACTTCAATGCACACAATTCTCTTTGGGGCTCTTCTCGTACGGATGCCCGGGGTCGCCTGATAGAGAGGTTTCTTACATCCTCTGGAGCATTTTCAATAATAAACAGCCTACATATCATAACATAGGACACAATACATAATCAAATCTTGACTTGGCTATTGGTTCGGCAATTCTCTTACCATGTCTTGAGTGGGGTGTGGGCACTGACCCATATGGCAGTGACCACTTCCCCACCTCACTTACATATATAGGTAAAGGCCTAAGCAGTTCATCTTCCCATAATAGGTTCAATGAAGCACGAGCTAACTGGAATACATTTACAGAGACATCCAAACTACACCACACATCCATAGGACACCTACACGTTGAAGAAGCTGCCCATCTCCTCACGGCGCACATCCTCGACGCCGCCGAAAGATCCATTCCCCACGCCTCTGGTGCCCCGCGCAACCAGCGGAGGCCGTGGTGGAATGAGGACTGTAGGCGGGCGCGAGAGGCCCAGAACAAGGCGTGGGGTATCCTTCGACGGTACCCCACGTCGGGCAACTTTATTTTGTTCAAACGGGCCAAGGCGTTAGGAAAACGTGTGCGCCGTGAGGCAAAACGAGAGAGTTGGCACACCTTCCTTACATCTATTAACTCATACACAGACACACACAAAGTCTGGACACGAATCCGAAAACTAAAAGGACAACAGACACACAGCCTGCCCCTGGTTAGTACAACAGGGGACACACTAGAAGACAAGGCTAACACTCTTGCACAACACTTCGAACACGTGTCTAGTTCAGCACAATACACAAACACTTTCATGAAACACAAAACATCTGCAGAAAAAAAGCCCTTACACGACAAAGACAAATCAAAAATTTCTTACAACTCTGAATTCACTCTCTATGAGTTGAGGGCTGCCCTGAGAACGTGCAAACCTTCAGCTCCAGGCGCAGATAAGATTACATACACCATGATACAGCACCTACACCCAGACACTCTTGAAACACTCTTACACCTGTACAATAAAATATGGCTTTCGGGGCACATTCCACGCTCTTGGAGGGAGGCCATAGTAGTGGCTGTCCTAAAGGAAGGGAAGGACCCTTCCTCTCCTGCCAGTTACCGCCCCATTGCCCTGACAAGCTGCCTGTGTAAGCTCTTCGAGAAGATGATAAACAGGAGGCTTGTGTACTTCTTAGAGTACAATGGTCTTCTCGAGAGCTGCCAGGCGGGCTTCAGGGCGGGGCGATCTACCAACGATCAACTCGTTGCATTAGAGGCGTATATAAAAGATGCTTTTCTCCATAAGCAGTACTGTATGACAGTATTCTTTGATCTAGAAAAAGCGTACGATACCGCGTGGCGGTATGGCATCCTAAGCGACCTCAAGTCCTTTGGCATGTCGGGTAACATGATGAACACGCTTGCCAGTTACCTGTCTGAAAGAACGTTTCGCGTGCGAGTTGGAACTGCACTTTCTAGGGTACATGTGCAGGAAAACGGCGTGCCGCAAGGTGGAGTTTTGAGTTGCACTTTGTTTATTGTAAAAATGAATTCCCTTCGGAAGGCGCTACCACCATCGATTTCCTGCTCCATTTACGTAGACGACGTTCAATTATCCTTTAAGTCTTGTAACCTGCCTGTCTGCGAGCGCCAAGCCCAGCTTGGTGTTAACAAGCTAGCTGGTTGGGCAGACAGCAACGGTTTTAAATTTAATCCAGGGAAGTGCACTTGTGTCTTGTTTTCCAAGAGGCGTGGCATCCGGCCGGATCCAGACATTAATCTCAATGGTGTCTCGATTCCTGTCAAGAAAGAACACAAGTTTTTAGGTATAATCTTTGACGAAAAGCTCACATTTATCCCACACATAAAACAACTAAAACATAAATGCTTAAAAACACTGACTATCCTGAAGGTTCTGTCGCACATTTCTTTTGGTGCTGACAAACAACTTCTTTTACGTGTTTTTATCAGCTTGATAGGCTCACGACTGGACTATGGTAGCGTTGTCTATGGGTCAGCCACTAAAACATCTCTCAGAATGCTGGACCCTGTGCTTCATCTAGGGCTCCGCTTGTCATGTGGTGCCTTTCGGACTAGTCCAGTCGAAAGTCTGTATGTAGAGTGCAACAAATGGATCCTAGAACGTCAGCGAGCCTACACAGACCTGCTTTATGCTTTTAAAATCTCATCAATGCCTCACCATCCTTTTACATCAGTTTTTTATGATACGTCTATGACTGCACTACTCCTAAACCGACGATCGTTCTCTGCGCCCTTCTCTTACAGAGTTAGAGAGGAAGCGTCAGAGCTTTCTGTCTCCTTTTTAGACACCATACAAAGTTCTCAAACAGATTTTATAACACCATGGCATCTCCGCCCTGTATCATGCGACACATCCTTCACACATGTAGATAAAAACCGAGCTCCCACATGTGCAATTCTGCAGC
Source organism: Haemaphysalis longicornis (assembly GCF_048455015.1). NCBI lineage: Eukaryota > Metazoa > Arthropoda > Arachnida > Ixodida > Ixodidae > Haemaphysalis > Haemaphysalis longicornis. The sequence goes on from NW_027526203.1 coordinate 60,806,494, forward strand.
ATTTCTTCTATTTGCAGCAGAAGTGTCAATTTTCCGAATTTTATACGGACGCCTCTAAAACTGCCACCTCTGTGTCCTGCGCGGTGCATGGGCCCGGCCTTAATGTCACTAAAACTCTTAACAGTAATACGAGTATCTTTATGGCAGAGGCTTATGGTGTACTTCTTGTTGTTAATCATATCCTTCAAAGTCACATCCCACAATCCATTATATATACAGACTCCCTCAGTGTCGTGCGGGCGTTGTCGTCAACAGTCTTCAAAAAATCACGTTGTAAATCTAATAGTCAAGGGTATTATGTCTATGTATGTCCACAAATTTGAACTAATCCTTTTCTGGGTCCCTAGCCACTGTGGTATAGCCGGGAACGAAGCAGCGGATCGAATGGCCGCTGCTGCTACACTCTCGAATACAGTAGACATAACCACATTACCCTACACCGACGTGAAACCACACATCAGACAACAACTTCGCAAAACATGGCAAACACACTGGAGCGAACAAACCGACAACAAGTTACACGTAATAAAACCACACTTGGGACCATACACCACCGACACACGCAATAGACACACTGAAGTCTCCTTGGCTAGATTACGGATAGGGCACACTCACGCAACGCACTCGCACCTGCTCACTGGATCTCCAAGACCTCTGTGCAGCAGGTGCGGAGAGGCCCTATCCGTGATCCACATCCTCATAGAATGTAAGGCACTCGACACTACACGACGCAAACACTTCCCTCAACTACACACACGACATATTCCACCACACCCATCATACTTCTTAGGAGATGATGCCATGTTTTCTGTTCAGCGCACCTTTAAGTTCCAATCAGAAGTTCACTTTTTACAACTCATCTCATACCACCCATAGCTTTACCCCTGGTGCTATACACCAGCCACCTTATTTATTTTTTTAACCACTCTTGTTCTTCACCCTGGCCCTTTACACCAGCCGTACTCATAGTTTTTAACTGATTTTATTTCGTGTTGTCTCCTCATCAAATAACTCTCTGTTTGGCGCTCTTTGCCCATGTCGGCCTTGCGCCAGTAAAATCAAACCATCATCATCATCCTTTTGGCAGCGTCGAGGATGTGCGCCGTGAGCAGTTGGGTAGCTTCTTCAACGTGTAGGTGTACTATGGATGTGTGGTGTAGTTTGGATGTCTCTGTAAATGTATTCCAGTTAGCTCTTGCTTCATTAAACCTTTTATGGCCAGATGGACTGCTCGGGCCTGTACCTATATACGTTAATGAAGTGGGGAAATGGTCACTACCATATGGGTTCATGCCCACACCCCACTCGAGACATGGAAAGAGAATTGCAGAACCAATAGCCAGGTCAAGATGTGAGTATGTGTTGTGACCTGTGTTATGGTATCTAGGCGGTTTATTGTTGAAAAGGCATGCTCCTGAAGATGTAAGAAATTTCTCTATCAGGCGACCTCGGGCATCCCTTCTGTAGGAGCCCAAAAAAGAGTTGTGTGCCTTAAGGTCGCCTGTAAGAATGTACCGTTTGGGCAGCTGGTCGACCAGCGCCTCGAAGTAAGAGCTCGAAAGCGCATAATCAGGACGAATGTAAATGGAGCATACCGTTATCAACCTATTAAAAATTATTGTGCGGATGGCTACAGCCTCAAGGATGGTGTTCAAGGTGAGAGGGTGGCATGCTAAGAATTTGCGGGCGATTATGGCCACACTGCCAGACGAGTGTGTGCAGCCATCCCTGTCCTTTCTGTATACCAGGTAACTATTCAAGAAATTTGTGAGTTTCAAATTCAGATGTGTTTCCTGGACACACATTAAACTTGGCTGATTGGCATGCAGAACCTCATACACGTCGTCAAGATTATTCAGAAGCCCCCACAGTTCCATTGTGTTATGTTTTAGTGAGAGCTACTGGTGTGTGTATGTTTGTGTCGTCTTTTGGGGCTGTGACTCTTGCATTGGGCTTTTTGGGCCTTTCTGTAGGCTTGGACGTCGGAGGCCGCTCCTTGCGCTGCGTTGCAGGCAAGAACGGCACGACGTCCATCTCGTCGTCCGATGTCCTGGGTGTGCCCGTCGAACCGGGCCCCCCGGACTTGGCCCCCCTTCGGGGGCCCTTCGTTTGAGCCGCCACCGCCGCGGGTATCGGGGGCACCAGAAGTGGCACGGGCGGTGCGGTGGCGGTGGGAGCCGGTGCGGGGCCCGTGGTGTCCATCCCCTGGGGACCCCCCAACGCACTGGAGGACGGGAAGGCACGAACGGGAGCGGAACCAGTCCCGACGGAGGAAATTGGCACCACAACCGCTGCTGCCTGAGCAAGCGGCGTGGTCCGACTCGCGGTACCAGGTCCGACTCGCGGTACTGGGTTCCCGCCAAAACCAGACGCCGCTCCGCCCCCCGGCGAACTGCGTCGGCGTACCTCCCCAGAGGCAAAGAGGCGAACCACTTTCTCGCCTCCGGAAAGGTGATGTTCTCAGTGACCTTTACAATTATGATTTGTTTTTCCTGTTTAAATTTCTCACAAGTGCGGGACCACGCTGCGTGGGGCCCCTGGCAGTTGGCACAGGTGAAACTCTGGGTGTTGCAGTTTTCAGACGGGTGGTCATGTTGGCCGCATTTTGCACAGGTAAGGCGGCCGCGGCAGGAATTGGTGCCATGCCCAAACCGTTGGCACATAAAACAGCGCCGCGGGTTAGGGTTGTAAGGCCGGACCGGACATCGAACAAAACCTGTATTGATTTATTCTGGAAGGCTCGACCTGTCAAAAGTTAAGATAAGATGCTTTGTAGATATTTGTTTGTCCTCTCTACGTATGTTTATGCGCCTGACCCCTGTTACGCCCTGACCTCGAAGGCCCTCCGGCAGGTCGGCTTCAGTTTCGTTCAGTAGATCGGGATCGGAGATCACGCCCTGGGAGCTGTTTAAGCGGCGGTGGGGCGTGACCCTGATGTCAAGATCACCGATTCGGGTCTGGTTCAAGAGTTTTTCTGCCTGCTGCTGCGTGGTGACTTCGACCAGCAATTGCCCAGTTCTTTGTTTCTTGGCTTTGTACGCGTCACCAATTATACTTGTCAGGAACTTCGATACCAAGAAGACAGACAACCAAGCGACGGATCTTTCTGTGTCAGTTGACTCAATTACAAGAAAACCGGAATAGTTGTTTACGGTTGTTGGAAAGACAGTTGTTGAAAGAGGTGGAAATGAAACTTCGGTGCGGCCCCTTTTCGGAGGCCGATCACGTTTGGAGGGGGGTTTTGAAAATGCCATATAGCATAGTATAAAAGCAGGGAGACGGGGGTACTTTCTCCTTTGACCTTACCCTGGTAGTCAAATAGGTCCCGGAGCTCCCTGTCTGGTAGACAGTCAGGGAGCCCATCGGCCGGAGCTTGACCAAGGCTCCGACGGCCACCGTTTACAGCTTCTACCCTTCACCTTTAAGCACCTCGCCACGGTTGGACACGGCTTATGTATGGGAGCTCGGGGGCAGCGGTGTCGCTGCTCACCGTCACCATGAATACTCAAGGTGCCCCGTGCGGGGGCTAGAGCGGTCTTGTCTTCCTGTCTCGTTTTGATGCTGATGATGGTAGTGGCCATATGCCAAGCTAGCGGATGCATTCGTATGAGAAGGAAACCGCAAGGACCATTTCAACACAGTCTTAACATATGGCCCGCAGTGATACCAACAAATGGAAAGCAGAAATGGCAGCAGAAGCAGTGTGGTATCTGACAGTTCCCAACACTTGCCTATCGGAGCACATTTCTATATAAAAATTTGTCTGAGGTACCTAGAGTGGCACACAGAGTCTTTCGCCTCATCCGCCGAATCTCGTTCCTGCTTTTAGTTCCATGTAAAACAAAAAGACACTTGCATTAAAATACATACAAGACCAGCAAACAGTGCTCCACAAGTTTTATTGGGTGATAGTATTGCATACATTTCAGATATGGAGAGCTGTTTCAAATTGCACAGAAAATGACCAGCTTAGAATGAAGAAATACCAAAACAATAACACTAGGCTCTAAATGGCATTTTTACATATTCATCTTCACTGAAAAACATGGGTAATAAAAATAGCTTACGGCGCAACTGCGTCACAAACGAATATACTTTTACAACTACCATCGCACTAACTTAGACCTTATACAACAGTGAGCATAAAATATCGTGCCTTATCCGATTAAATAGGGTAATTCAAAGGCGGAAGTACTCAATGTGCTTGCCATACCATGTTTGTGTATCGCTGTTCGACAAAATGCAGTTTGCTAATAATTGTCAGAAAAAGCCAAACATTAATCCATATATGGTTGTATTATCACAAGAACTACGACAGTGTAGGGCAGGTGTCTAGGAAAAGAACGCTGCGAGTCAATATTAACGATAAAACATTTCCACACGAAAACTTCCCAGAAACATGTGGCAGTATACCACAATTAAAGCATCAATACTAAAGACAGTACTGTTCTGACAGCAGACGAAGTGTGATATGAAGCTATCTGTAGCCAAAACAGACTTTATAAGCGCCCTGAAAAAGCATTTAACTTAAAGCACGTTACTTGCCCCGACAATTTGCAGTTGTCTGAAATACCTCATCCAAAAAAAGCTCATAAAGCCAGGGTGGATCTTACAAAATTTTACAAACCAGATAGCTGGGAGCATCTTACATATTTTAAAATTTAACAAGCAGCCTAAATATATACACGTCATCAATTCCAGCAAGAACAAGTCAGACATCCTAAAGAACCAAACAAGCCACCGTTGAAACATACAGGTGACCAGTTTTACCAAGCAAACTTGAAAACACTTTTTCCGTATTTACTATTTTACCTGAGGTAAAATTCGCATTTCTGTGCAATAGAAACCCTCCTATCTTGCTGACAGTGTACTTGTGACCAAAGCCCTGCTTCTGCCAAGCAAGAAAGGCAACTTTGTTTAACGTAGGAAACTTGTTTAAGCCAAATATGAACATTGTCCATTTTTCTGGGGCATGCGTGTCCGCTTACAGTACAAACATTGATCAATAAATCCCGAAGCCATCTGCGTAAATGAGCACTGCCACTTCTGCATCCATCAGCAGCAGTACTGCCACAAACATTCATGGGCTGCAGTTGAATAATAAAACGTTACAATGTCGTGCCATTAACTACAATAACAGTGTAGCTTCAAAGGCAGCCAGCGCTATGTGCCAATCATGAAAAATCGTAAAGAAAGGCATGCCTTCAGTGCTTCAGTTCACATGCCATTTGCACTAACCTATCACTTAAACCTTGGCACCTGACCTGACTCCTTCATGTCTTTCGAGGCTTAAGTCCTATCAATAATTAAAACATGAAGTAGTAGTGCTCACAACTTCAAGTACAGTAGACTCTAGATAAACGGAACTTCAACGGCCCGGAAAAATTAGTTCCGTTTAACAGGAGTTCCCTTAATCAGAGAGATGTTCTAAGGTGCAAATTTATGTGCGTACACACTTCTAAGGGCATTTCATAGAACTCTAACCACTAGAAAGTGACTGTAGCTGATAGTTATAGTTTTCAGAACGCAAGAAAACTACAAGAAGCGTAGGCACAGCATTCACAAAGTTGATTTAGCAACGAGTCGCTGTGCACTACAAAATGCGTCAATTATTTTTTTCAGTCCTTTCAACTGCATCTTCACGGAGGCTAGAGGCCTCAACTTCGCCAGTGCTGACGAGCCACCGAATTTAGAAGACGGCAACGTAGTAATGAAGGACGAATAGCACAACGATGGCATGAACGCGGTGACAGGAGGTGAGCCCTGCAGCCTCGGCGTCTAGAATCGAGACCAAACGACTGTAACAAGAACTGCGATGTTGCATTCGTTGCGCTAACACTGCTAACCACGTACGAGACGAGGCTTCCGAGGCCAACAAGGCTAAAAAAGCATGGAGGAAGAAAAAAAAACAAGAACGAAACAGCCGGAACCGTAACAATCTGATTATCATGCCAGTGGATTTCACAAGAAGTTCCATTTCTGGTTGCGTTTACACGGTGATGCGGAAATTTTAGTTCCGACTACCGAGAGTTTTTTTACGTTATCTGAATACAAAACCAACCAAATTCCAGGCAACTGTTCAGTTTAAGCGGCAATTTCGTTTAAGCGATTTCCGTTTATCAAGATTCTACTGTATTTCAACTGAGATTCCAACTTAAATGAAACCAGGTCACTTTAGAACGGCTGGCACTTTCCAAGAACTACGTGCAAAAGTCCCAAGAACTCTCCAAAGGGACATAATTATGACATATACAGCGACGGCGAGGATGCCTACATCCTGAAGTGACAACGCAGGGGGTGAATTCACGATGAGTTTCTTGCGGACAATATTTACGCTTCCGTTGTCTTCTCTCAAAATAATTAAGCCTCGAGAACACCTATTGCTCACCTCATGTACCTTTAACGAAAGAACAACAAAAGTTTCTTGCACGATTCATTCATTCACGATGGCTTTCAGTTATTAAGTTGCTTGGCCCTTTGATGACACCGTAATTGATTTAAATATCAGATTTCTTCATTTCGTTTAATTTATTTTACTCTCAGGGCCGTTCAGGCGTTACAGGGAGGAGTGGGGTAAAGAAAGGCAAAGTACATAACAAACAATGGAGGGGTCAATAAAAATGATTGGCAAGTGCAGACTTGAATTTTTCCAGTTATTTTGTAGATACGATGCCGGCAGGAAGGCTGTTTCAGTCCACACTGGTTTTCGCGAGGAATGGAGCAAAATAAACGTTGGTGTTGCTGCTTGGCACACCTACTTTTAAATGGTGGTGAAGGCGGGTAGAGATGTATGCAAGGGGGCTGAAAAGAGACTGTTTTAGAGTTTTGTTGATGTAAAAAATTTTGTGGAAGAGGCAAAATCGTGAAATGCGACGTCGAGCAGTTAAAAATGGGAGATTTAAAGTTGGGTTGCTTTTCTGGGAATGCTGCTAAAGGTGCCAGTGTGCACAACAAAAGATGAGCACAGACTATCAGTGACATTTCTCTGTTTCTGGAAAGTGTCCCGCTTTTCTGCCTGGCTAGCTTGAATATAAATAACATTTTTTTTATCCGTCATAGGTTTCGATTATTATTCAATTAATATACTCAACATTGAGCATTATATTTTAACACGCTCTCATCGCAAAAAAAATGTTATCTGCACCCTATGATGTGCTTTCTGAAGTGCTGTTGTGAGGATGGTCTAATATAACTTACAGGTAAAAAATATTTACCCTAATAACACTCATAAAATTCTTTAAAATATGTTCACTTAGTGCTGCTACCGCAAAGAAATAAATGGCCAGTCACAGGAAATAATAAATATAGCACTAGGGCAATTATGGAGGGGCCTCCACCTCAGATATTTCCCTCTCAATATGTGTGGCCATCATGGTGGCGTAGGGGTACGAGCCAAAAATTGAGCTAACTACTGCTGAATTAGGCTGTCGCACAGTTTTCTCATAAATCACAACTATGTCACATTTTATTGGAGACGTCACTTTCTGTGTTATAAACAATTCTCTTCAAGAAAGGATCAACCCTTATTTAGCCACTTATATACATGCAAGCATTGCTCATGCTCCACCTGTATTTGGGAGCATTATTGGTACTACGGGAGCATGAAAAACGGGAAATTTAAATCTTCAGTTGCCAGCGTATTGGCGCGCCAGCCACCACACTGGGCGTGTCCGCGGTACCGTAATATCACAGCAGCAACTCTTAAGGTATCAAAGCCAAATATTTTCAAGACTTAAATGCAAAATTATGGTCTTTTTGACCACCCATTACAGCATCCGAAATAGGCTGAATGTGAATGCAATGCCCGCTATTGCAGTGTACAATACATTTTTAACAGTGAGATATTACTGCAATGAACACTCCCACAAATTGAGTCCAGCAAAAAAAAATGCAAGCTTACCCAACTAAAATTAAGATCTGGGTGTTTCTGTCAGGGCGATCTCAAAGCGCCTGTCCAGAAGCGTTTTGCCCACGTGTTTCCGAAAGTTCCTACTGTCACCTTGAACCACAATTCAAGGTGTCACTGAAAAGATGTTCCGAAACCATTACTTATAATGCAGCTACCTACAAACGCACCATCAAAGTTCCAAAACTGGCAGTCCGTACTTGTTAAATGCAATGGTTTCATCGTGTACAAGAGCCTTCATGTTTTGCCTAGTTCACATACACTTCCAAGAAGAAGTTCAAATACGATTAAAATGTCCATGAACATTCCTTATTCCATTGCTTTATGTCCCTGTGCGCCCTATTGCCTAGTACAAAAATATCGGAGAATAAATTTATGCTTTCTTTTATTTATTTATTTATTTATTTAGGTACCCTCAGGGCCAGAGACATTAGAGAGGGGAGTGGGTTACAATGCTTACAAACATATTACAAAACACGGCAGATAAATAATAAACAGAAACAAAACCAGGAAATTGCAATGTACTTCAATGCTTCTGATTATACAATGTTAGCTAAAGCAGTTTTAAAATGTTGGTGGTCCGAAATTGTTGCCGTCAGTGCGGGTAGGTGGTTCCATTCTTGTGATGTACGCGGTATGAATGACTGGGAAAAGGAGTTAGTTCTACAGGACGGCAAGCCGACTTTACGGACATAATTAATGCGAGCTGAAATGTACCGAGGAGGTCGAGAAGACAATGTGGCAAGAAGACCGAGAAGACAACGTGGAAATCTCTTTTTGCAGTATATTTTCTAAGTTCAAGGAACCACACAAATGGATTAATGCTTGGTGCACATCGTGATGCGACAGATTTGCACTTAAGCATTTTGGAAATTATTCCGACTCGCGGGCTACCACTGTCATTGACGGCCAAAATTGCAGGTATGGATTATTTGTCAAACGCACTTGGTGATGTAAGAACTTCTAATAGTAAGCACCTAAGCGTTATGGGCAATTATTCTGAAGTCTCAGGTTACCGCTGAAATTGACAGCATAGAAACGGCAGCACACTTACTAAACACCCGGTGCGTGTTTTCTACTTCTTCCTCTCCACAAAAAGAACGTTTTCTTAGTACCTTACTGCTAAGACAAACACTGTCTTTTCCATTTACCTGCACGTCTCAGAGTACACTAAGAATAGTGTAGGTGGAACATCTGAATTTGTCAAAGGGATTGAAAGAAGCATGGAACAAATAACTAGCACAGAGCACGGGTAAACGTCAGCCATTTGGCTGGTAACGCCTTGAACGCGCATCAACATTGGACAGTTTTAGTTTCACGTACGTATAAGGTTCAAGTACGTAGAGCTTTCACGAATGACGAGTGCGCGTGCGCAGAACGCAAAGGCTCGCCCCGAGTCTCACGGACGTACCTGAGCTTAGAATTTTTACGTTCCGGTGTTTACGTCGCTTCCATACGTAAAAGTTGAGCGACATGGAAGCGCCCTGCCCTCCCACTTCGCAGCGATATCAGATTCATCGTTAACCCCTCGGTGCGATGTCGTGTTCTAAGCTGTTGATTTCGCTTTCAATTTTCCCATTATTACCCTCACCTAAAGTTTACAGCGACAAACAGCTTTTTTTTCAAATAGAAAGGCGATTTTCCAGCTGTTAAGCCTGACGAGGTAGCGCGTGTCATCGTTATAGCAACAGGCTCGCGAGATCGCGAGTGGCTACAGCAGTGTGTGTCTGTTAGTATATGGTGCTAAGAATAATACGCAGCTATGGGCGGCGATTCTTGCCTACTTTAGCATTGAAGTCACCCATAACTACGGTATACTGTGTTTTTACGTTAGCCATTGCCGATTCCACATCTTCATAGAGGCGTTCCACTACTTGGTCGTCGTGGCTGGATGTGGGAGCGTAGCCCTGCACCACCTTGAGCTTGTACCTCTTATTGAGCCTAATTACAAGACCTGCTGCCCTTTTGTTAATTCTATAGTATTCGTCTATGTTGCCAGCTATGCTTTTATTGACTAGAAATCCCACGCCCAGTTCTCTTCTGTCCTCTAGACCATGGTAACATAGGACGTGTCCATTTTTCAGCACCGTAAAGGCTTCGCCTGCCCTCCTAACCTCACTAAGCCCTATTACATCCCATTGAATGCCCTCTAATTCCTCGAACACCTCGAGACTTGCTTCGCTAGATAAGGTTCGCGCGTTAAACGTTGCTAGGTTCAGATTCCATTGGCGGCCTGTCCGGATCCAGGGATTCTTAGCACCCTCTGCTGCGTCACAGGTCTGACCGCCGCCGTGGTCAGTTGCTTCGCAGCCGCTGGGGACTGAGGGCCGAGGGTTAATTGGCGTATTCATGGGAGGTTGTGGCCATTACTACACCAGGGTGGCCAATCCTGCTCTGGGAGTGCATTACCGGCAATGGTCGCCGGGGTCAGGCCGCACCCCAAGCCCCTTTGTGCAATTCCATTAATACGCGGATTTTTTTTTTTAATCCGGTTGGAATTGTCCGGCACCGGGATTCGAACCACGGTCCTTCTGCACGAGAGGCGGGTGTTCTACCTCTACGCCACCGCTGCTCTCCCTAAAGTAGGCAAGATGCTAAAGTAGGCAAGAATCAGGCTGGAGACAAGGCAGTTGGGAACTATGGTCTGGGCTGTAGAAATAGCAGGGGGGACCTACTAGTTGAGTTCGCAGAACGGAATAACCTACGCATAATGAATACCTTCTTCTGTAAACGGGAGAGTCAGAAGTGGACCTGGAGGAGCCCGAATAGGGAGCACAAAAATGAAATAGACTTCATATTATGCGATCACCCTGGCGTCGTGCAGGATGTGGAAGTGCTCGGAAGGGTAAGGTGTAGTGACCACCGTATGGTAATATCTCGAATTAGGCTAGATTTGAGGAGGGACCGCAACAAGCTAGTACGAAAGAAGCCGATAAATGAGCTAACAATAAGACGTAAAGTAGAAGAATTCAGGATCGCGCTGCAGAACCGATATTCCGCCCTTAACTAGGAAGCCGAGCTTATGACACAGGAAGCCAGCGACAACCTTACACGCATTATGACGGAGTGTGCAGTAGAAGTCGGGGGCACTATGGCTAGACAGGATACTGGTAAACTTTCACAGGAGACAAAAGATCTAATCAGGAAACAGCAAACCATGAGAATCTCCACCGCAGCTGACAGAACAGGACTAGCCGAGCTCTCGAAGTTAATCAATAAGCGTAAGACAGCTGACATACAGAAGTAGGATCGAATACGCTGTAAAGAACGGAGGTAGCCTAAAGTAGTGAAGAGACGTCTTGGCGTGGGGAAAAATCAGATGTATGCAATTAAGGATAAGCAAGGCAATGTCATCACAAATAGGGATAAAATAGTCACAGTGGCCGAGGAGTTCTATAGGGATCTGTACAGTAGCCGGGACATACAGGATAATGCTGAACGAGACAGTAGTTCAGAGGAGATAGACATCCCACCAGTAACGACCGAAGAAGTAAGGAAGGCTTTGAAAGAAATGAAAGGGCAAAGCACCTGGTGAGGATCAGATAACAGCAGACCTCTTGAAGGATGGCGGAGAAATTGTACTTGAAAAACTGGCAAACCTGTATACGCAATGCCTAATGACCGCAATGGTACCGGAATCTTGGAACAACGCGAACATCATCCTAATCCATAAGAAAGGCGACATGAAGGACTTGAAAAATTACAGGCCGATCAGCTTACTGTCAGTCGTCTACAAGGTATTTACCAAGGTAATCGCTAACCGAATCTCTGCAACCTTAGATTTCAGTCAACGTAAAGAACAAGCAGGGTTCCGTAAAGGTTAATCAACAATGGACCATATTCACACGATCAATCAGGTGATCGAGAAGTGCGCTGAGTATACTGAACCCCTATATATAGCCTTCATAGATTATGAGAAAGCATTTGACTCGGTCGAAACCCTAGCAGTCATTCAGGCATTACGGAACCAGGGGGTAGATGAGCATTATGTAAGAATACTAGAGGATATCTACAATGGGTCTACAGCTACCATCATCCTCGATAGGGAGAGCAGTAAAATACCTATAAGGAAGGGTGTCAGACAAGGAGACACAATCTCTCCAATGTTATTCACAGCATGCTTACAAGAAGTATTCAGAACACTGGATTGGGAACAGGTGGGAGTAAGGGTTAATGGAGAATACCTCAGTAACCTCAGATTTGCTGACGCGTTGCCTTGCTAAGTAACTCGGGGGACGAATTGCAAAGCATGCTTTCCGCACTGGGCGAACAGAGTAGAACCGTGGGCCTGAAAATAAATACGCAGAAAACTAAAGTAATGATCAATAACCTCGGGACAGCACAGCAGTTTGAGATAGGTGGCAAGGCAGTGGAAGTGGTAAGCGAATATATCTACTTAGGCCAAGTAGTGACCCCAGATCCCAACCATGAGGCAGAGATAATTAGAAGGATCAGAATGGGGTGGGGTGCATATGGCAGACATTCTCAGATAATGAATAGCAGCCTACCATTGTCGCTGAAGAAGAAAGTGTAGGACAGCTGCATCTTACCGGTACTTACCTACGGGGCAGAAACTTGGAGGCTCACTAAGAGGGTTCAACTTAAATTGAGAACGACTCAGCGGGCAATGGAGCGGAAAATGATAGGTGTAACATTAAGGGACAAGAAGAGAGCGGAGTGGATCAGGGAGCAAACTGGTGTTGAAGACATATTAGTAGAAATTAAGAAGAAATGGACGTGGGCAGGGCATGTAATGCGAATGCAAGATAACCGCTGGTCATTAAGGGTAACAGAGTGGATCCCTAGAGAAGGCAAGCGTTGCCGGGGGCGGCAGAAAGTTAGATGGGCAGATGAGATCAAGACGTTTGCGGGGATAAATTGGTCACAGTTGGCACAGGACCGAGGTAATTGGAGAATAATGGGAGAGGCCTTTGCCCTGCAGTGGGCGTAGATAGGCTGGTGATGATGATGATGATGATTGGCGGCTAGCGCGTGCATCCACGCGCCATACGCGCGCCGTGCGTCGCGTACGTGTAACTATAAGGCTTTCAAAATACACGCGCGTGGTCTACGAATACTCTTCAGGTCTGCGTACGTGAACTCTGTACGCGCGTGAAGCTAAAACCGTCTATTAGGCGGAATAGTGTGACCTACCTCTCACGCTCTCCTCGGCGCCTTGTACGATTCGTGCGCGCAACGAGCAAAGTCGAGGATTCCCGGTTTGATAAGCACGGTAAATGTATACTACTCAGCAGACCAATTCAACACCGCAGTGAACACTGAAGTTTAAAAAATACCTATAAATCTAAAGTATGAACGCTCCGAGAAATTTGCTTGCAAGGCGCCGCCGTCTCAAAGCCGATCGGACGTGTCTGACACCGGCTCTGCACATCTTCAACGATTGCTTCGGTAATTCAACCCGCACCTGCAATTTACCACCACGTGAATTGTGAAGTGATCCGGAACCCGTGGATACCTGACGTTAAGCTAAGGAATCTTTTTTAACACTTCTACGGACATTTCTGTGCTCGCCCGTGCAGCGGCAAGCTAAGCCACCAAGTCTAGCGGCTGAAGTCGTCGCTAGACCTAGGCGTGCTTTCCCGAACCCAAGGATTAACGCCGAAGTCATCGCACCGGCGGACCCGCCGGTACCGCTTTTACTCCAAAGCCAAGCCCCGTCATGGCCTCCGCGATGCGCGTTGAGGTTGAAGGCGTCAACATTTCACCAGAACTGCTCACCCGAGCGCAGTGGTGGCGGATTGCCAGCGAGAAACTAACTCAAGCACAACAACGTATCCCGGACCCCACGACAGACACACAAATGCCCAAGCCTACGGATAGCGGCCGACGGCTGCTTGATCCGAAGACAAAGCTTCTCAAGGCAGCCAGAATGCCGGAACTACCACGTGAAGACTTCGAAATCATCATGGGCCCGCGGGGCGGTCTCGACCTCAGCAAGGCTTCCCGCTTCTCAGTCAGTCGCGCAATAGTTAACGCCGCGAACGTTGCCGGAGAAAAAGCGAAACATCTCGTCATCTGCCCCAACAAGCCCCAAAACATCATAATCGTCAGTACCCCCAAACGAGCCAATGCCGATCGCTCCGCAGCGGTCGACAAGATCATCATTCATGGCGATAAACACGAGGTCAGCGCCTACGAGGCGGTTCCCCATGGCACAGTAAAGGGGGTCATCCGAGGAGTTCCCCTCACGGACACAGCCCAAGATATCGATGATTACATCGTCCACGAATATAATCCCACGGCACTACAAGCCAACCGCATCGGAAGAACCGGGTCAGTCATAATACCGTTCAACAGTCCCAAGGTTCCAAACTACATCAAGTACGGCAACCTCTTGGTCGAGTGCTCTCTTTACCGAAAGCAAATAGACATATGCCACCTATGCGGGCGACTCGGCCATCGGCAGGACGTCGGCCCCAATCCTAAGACCAACATCTGCCGCGGCTGCGACACACAAAACTCAGACGAAAACCACAAGTACTCCATCCCCAAATGCCGCCTGTGCGGAGCTGCCCATCTCACCGCGCTGCAAAGCCCGCTACAAGACGCCCTACGTAGTGCAAAGACGCGAACGCCAGCAAGCCGCCCAGGACGACCAGGCCACGGATTCCAGCCCGCTGCCCAACAGTGACGCCACAACTGCGCCGCCACCCTCACACCCGGGACATCGGAGCCCCCGCTCCCTCTCCGTGACGGGAGAAAGAAAGACGACAGCTGCGATCGCCGTACCGGTTCGAGAGCACCTACGCCGGGAGCCCCGCCCAAGACACGGAGGCGGGATTCCCGCTCCGCAACAAAGAACAGCACGCCGAAACGGCTCGCCGACAAACAGGTGGGATGGGCAGCAGGGTCTCCTGTCGCCCTAAACGATAACCCCACTCCCCCCCCCCCCCCTTGTTTCCTCTCCACCCAAAAACTGCACGTAATGCTCTGAACTAGAAAAGCAGATTCAAAAACAGAACCTCATTATCCAGGGACTCACCGAAAAAGTGACGGCACTAACTCAAACTCGGAGCGCAGACGACGGAGCTAAAAGAAAAGCAGCCAAAAAAGACACCTCACCGTATACGTCACCGGCAGAAACTACAACAGAGCAACCAACACCGACTCCGCCCTCGACACAGCCACTGGCACCCACTACTCAAACCGTAATGAACGTTTTGGCCCAAATGGCCACCCAAGTGGCACAAATCACCACCCAGGTCACAGTCCTCCAAGAACAAATGGGCAAAGTCACAGCGAGACTCGATACCGGCGAAGCGCAATACAATCAAATAAAGGCACGCATGGCGATTTTCGACGCCAGGCTCACATACACACGAAAGGGAAAAAGGAAAGGACTAAATGGAGAACAATACGGCATGCCACACTCGGCTGATACCCTAAGAAACAAAGAACGCCGCCATTATGAAGAAGACTAACCAAAATAAAAACGTGCAACGCTCATTTACCAATGGAATTGCAGAGGAACAAAAAACAAACTCGGAGATCTTCACCTCCACATCGACAACCTTGACCCAAAAGCTTCCGTCGTTGCCCTTCAGGATAACGGCAGACCCATGTGGTCCAGATACATTACCTACACAGACCCCATCGAAAGGATTACAGCACTCTTAGTCAGCAGCAATATTGCTGCGACACAACACGTCACTCCCCAACGCGGTTGTGAACACGTTCTTATCGAAATCCACAATCGCAGCATAGGCAACGAGCCAAACATTTTCGCTCTGAACGCCTACTGCCAACCATCAAAAAAGGATCCCGATTTCGAGAACACTTTCCATTACTGCCTACAAGCTGCGATGACGAGGCCGTTAATACTCTTAGGAGATTTTAACCCACTCCATTCACAATGGGGATAGAACTATCAATCTGAGAGAGGCAAACAACTCACTCAATCAATAGAACAAAATGGCATTACAGTCCTCAACGAACAGGGCACCCCCACCCGCATGGGCACGAGTACGCCCAGGGACAGCACCCAGGACCTCTTCTTGCCAAAAGGGCACCTGGTCGTGACATGGCAGTACATCGGCACAAACCCCGGATCTGATCAAGACATTATCAGCCTAACAATAAGGGGGCCAAACTTCACAGCAGAAGTGGGACAGGCCTGAATAACAGACTGGGGCCGGCTCCGTAAAAACACTACAGACAACGAGAATCCCGAACCAACATCCGAAACGGCGCCGCGGACATATCAAGCCTGGGCCAAGGAGCATCTCGAGTTGGTCAACGAATATACCCAAACGTTAGCCACCACTGTCCAAACCCAGTACGTTGCACTAAACTTCAACACTTATGGGAGGCTCAACACGCCCAGACCAAACGATGGAAGAGACAAAGACACAAAGAGAACCTCCGCCGGCGCATTCACACCCTAAACTGACAGGCAATGGTATACACCTACCAACTTCGCAGGGAGAACTGTATGAGGCTCTGCGACGGCTTACAAGGAACCCTATACACAAGAAAAACATGGGACCTCCTCCCGCATATGACCGATCCTTTAAATGGCAAAAGTGCAAGTGACCTCAACTTCATGCTCACGCTCAGCAACTACACGGGGAGTAGAGACCAATTAATCCATGACCTCAAAAAGAAGTACCTACAAACAGAAAAGAACACCACGCCTCTCCCCGACTACGAGGGAACGACCAAGACCTTGGCGTCCCGTTTTCAGACCAAGAACTCATTGCGGCAATTGACGAACCCAAACAATGCAGCGCACTCGATAGAGACACCATCACCTACCGGTTACTCAACAACCTTAAGGCGCCTAAAATTAGGAGCCTTAAAGGGACACTGAAGGGAATTTGTCAAGCTCCCGTTTTTGCTTGCACTGCGTAGACTGGCTCAAATTAGCACACTTTTCATCGTTTATTCGGTTGACAACTCGGTAATTATTTTACAAAGCGCGAAAAAAGAAAAACTACCATGCGCGGTTTGCGGCGGCCGCACCAACTAAAGCTGTGACGTTAGGAGGAGCGGGCACCGTGATTGGACGATGCCCAAGGTGAGCAACCAAACAAGTTTCGGTTTCGGTTTCTGTTCTGTAAAACACAACCGTTGGCGTTGTTGGATGGGCATTCTCAATAACTCAGTAATCATCGTACCGCGCTTCTGCCATGTTGTCAGCTGTAAAAATGCATAAAGATAAGCCTCCTAGGACGGATTGGAATCGTAGCATTCACTAGCCGAAACCTACGCAGTGCATGAACGCCCTCCGCGTACCCGCAGACGCCCAAATGTCATGCGCTTTTCCCCCATATTTGGAGCTTGCCTCCCTCATGCCTGTGTCGTAAAAAGCATGTTCGCACCAGGCCAAGGGTCTGTTCATTCTGGCCTGTGCCCACTGCCTGCAAGCAGTCGGTGCTTATGGCAACAGCACGCCAACGAGAACTCGCTAGCGCGCCAGTGCCAGCCTGCGCGCGTTTTGTGAACTAGTTCGTGGAGCCATGAACGTTGCGGCCCAACAAAAGGTGAACTCAATATAGAAAACATCGGCGGAAAACGAAAAAGTTAACTTACAAAAAAAAAAAAGCACGTACCCGTGGTGATTCGAACTCGTGACTTGCAAAATACTTGCGATGGCATACCTAGCAACCCAGACCGCTCGGCCACGGAGCGGGCTCGGCCAGTAGTGGTAATATAGGGTATATATTGTACAACCAGTTTACACTTTTCTTTAGTGTTGGCATTTCAAGCAGCTTAAGTGACTATTTCTTGTATTGCGCTCGTGCAGTAAGCGTCGCCCGAGTTTCCACAATAGCTCACGTCTAGCAATTGCATTTCGTAGACGGAAAAGCGTTCGCAGATGCGTAGTCGTGCTGCTGACCGCTGTGCCTGTTCGCCCAGCGCAAAAAAGTGCTTCCCGCACCCTAGTTTTACGCTGTACGGTAAAAAAATCAGTTGATTTTATTTCCTTAGTACCTATATTGACTTCGCTGACTCTTCTCCCGCCTGCAAGAGGCCTTATATTTTCCTACTGGCATACCAGTCAGCGAAGCGTCGCATGTGCGCTTGTGCAGCGCTTGTGTGAAGCGACCTTGACTTGGAGCTAGATACAGTGTACAAACTAACCAAGTAAAGAAAGGCAAATTCTACCATTCACAAACGTGTCCTGGCTTCGTTTCAACTGAGCGAACGAATTGTGACGACCCGTCGGCGGCCGGCGGACGAAACGCTGGACCGACTGACTCTGTCTGAAGGCCGGGGAGCCGTGCAGTAGCGCAGCCAATTGCCAGCTTATCCCCTCCTGACGTCACACGAAAACGCCGCAGAAAATGGGCGAGCGTAAAGAGAGGAGGACAGCATTTTCGAATTAATTTTTCTACTAAATAAAATCGCGTAAACGCGCCCAGAGTGGTCGAAACATGGCCTGGGGACTCCGGACTACAATGTGCGCAAGTAATCCCGCAATGTTTACATATCACTTCAGTGTCCCTTTAAACAACCTCGCCTACAACAGCCGTTTAGAGCTCCTAGATCACATCAACAACGCCTGGGAACAAGGGTTACTACCCAAACAGTGAAAAGAAGCCGATGTCTGGTTCATACCCAAACCCAGAAAAACACCACACGTCGACATGCCAACTATCTCACTCACCTCCTGCGTGGGGAAGGTCGTAGAGCGTACGGTTCTCAAACGCCTCCAACGACACCTGGACGCCACTGGACAGACTTTGATAACCATGCACGGTTTCCGCGAACGTCTCGGCACCCACGACGTCCTCCTACAACTTCACGAGCTTGCCATCAAGAGAGCGAAAAACCAGACGCCAAGAGCCATTCTGGCCCCGGATCTAAAAGGGGCTTCTGACAACGCCACTCACGCCAGCATACTTCACAACCTCAACAACACAGGATGCGACGATAAAATCGTCAAATACACCAACGACTTCCTCAGCAACCGTACAGCAGTCATGAAGACCAGTCAGGAAACGTCCCAGCCGACCGAGCTGGGCGACAGGCGCGCACCGCAAGGGTCCGTCCATTTGCCCATGCTTTTTAACCTTGCCCTCCTTCCCCTTCCGGCCATCCTCGACACTACAGGAGGAATAGACCACGCTCTCTACGCAGATCACATCACCATATGGAACTCCAAGGTGAGATCGGAAGGATGGATGGAAGAGGCCCTCCAACACGCAGCCAATGCGGTCCAAGAATACGCACAATCATTGTTGTTCAGCGTGTGCGCAGTGTGCGTGCGAGACGATGGCGAACGACTAACCCTTAAGGGGCCATGCAGACAAAATACAAGCTTGTTTTATTCGAAAGATTTCGTGTTTTATAGTGCCCCCAGTGCTCGTCCGGCAGCAAACGATGCCGTATGCACTGAGAAATTAATCAATTTAGGCTAAAATTTTGATTCTCTCGCCAAATCGTGTGTTTTCGTGACGCTTGCCATGAAGTCACAACGGCAGGTATTCAAACGAACTTCAGTGCGTCGTTAGGCTCTGTAGACTTGCTTCCCGTCAGTCCTCCCAGATGACGGAACCAAACTGAGTCGCGGACCGTTCTCCGCCCTTCCTTTGTTTTTCACCATATTTTCCCCTGGCTTGTTTTTGTTACGGTAGAAAATAATCGTTCTGTGACTCATAGGGTAGGCTCGACAAACAGGGTCAACACGGGCACGTAGGACAGCGTCGCTTACGCCAATGGGCAAGTGTCGTGTAAGACAACTCCAAAGCGGCCCACTGCTGTGCAGCTAAAACAAGCATAAAACGCCCATACCAACAGCAGTGCGCATCGGTACTTCTATGGTTACGTGTATTTCAGTAACTTTCATTGTTTACCCCACCATTCTTACTGCTGTAAAATGAATATGCATTACATTTGAGCGCAAATAGCTCCTTCGCAAGCTTATAAGCCCTACCTAATTTCCGTTTGCTGTTTGCGTTTGCTCAATCGCCCAGCTGGGCATATGAGGTTACAGGTTCTGTTGTGTTAAATGAGCTAATGGGTCGTATGGCCATGCCCTTTTTTTCTAATTATATAGCTTGTTTGTGCGAAGTGTGGGTTAAAAGTGGTGTCAGTATTATTCTAACGAAACAATCTTTCGAATGAACCAAACTTGTGTTTTGTCTGCGTGGCCCCTTCAAGGGGATGTACCGACTCGAGAAAAGCGCGCACCAGCAACTTTCTAAATAGCGGTGCTAATGCGCGCCGTCAGAAATGTCAAGCCAACTTGAATCACGAACATGCAAGCTTAGGTGAATTACGGCTGCAAACGTTTCTTCAAAATAAAAGGATGTTACACGCCGCGACCATAAGCATCCACGACACACGAACGGGCAGCGACGTGGTATGTTTATCGGATGCAGTGAATAACAATGTCACTGAACAACAACAGTTACCAGCACATAAATAAGCCGCACTGACCTTTTTTGCTCCTCCTGACAAACCTCCAGTTCGTCGAACAGTAAATACAGACGGTGGACATGAAGAAATACGAACTTTCACGCCACACCCAAACTTTAACAGTTCCCGCCGGTCTGACCGACAATTTCTTCAGTAAACACATCGCCTACTGTATTGGCCGCGAGGCCCACCACTGGAGAGGCTGGCGCTGCGATCGTTTTGACGTCACTTGTAGGATCACCGTTCCTACCTTGCTGCACAGTTGGCTTGCAGCGCGTGACACTTAGCTTAGGACGCGCGTTCTAAAAGTATTTTCGTGCTAATTTCCGTCGTTTGAAGTTAATTCTCAGTGCGTCAAGCGCAGTTTGACGTCATGGGGATTTTATAACCGTATTAACTGTGGTACATTATCCGCAAACAACTTGAGCGTGGTGGCGTACGTGTGCGACCGAAGCGTAAGCTGCGGCTCGTTTCCCCGATCAACAATGTAGACTACGATGATTGCCAAGCTAAGTTTCTAGATTTCCATTGTTTGTAACAAATGTGTACAGCAAGAAATCATGAAGCGTTTACTGCTCGCAGAAACGCTCCGCGCACACACCGCCGTGCCTGCCCGCACGGCCGACGGAGCAGCTCGAACCGACGCAGGTCGCGGCAGCAACAACTTGTCGCCGCTTTTTAAAATCACGCTAGTTGTGGAAAAGTAATTCGACAGCGGTGAATGTGGACGTTAGAGTGGTGAAAAATTGTGCTGGGTAGTGTCATCAGCTGTGGTTTTCAAAGCGATGCTCAAATATCTGCCGCGATCTACGCCGACCGTCCCCGAAGGTCGGTCCCGGCACCGCCGGCCCGTTCACGCGCGGTGCGGCGAGCGGCCGAAGGATATGTGCCTGCGCTCAAGCGTCGGTCGAGGCGGGTTCTTGACCATCGATCCCTTAAACGGACGCGGATACAAAGTTACACATACAAGAAAGAAGGTGACAGTGAAGTAAAAAGTTGTATTAGGAACTCTCATTCGCAACTGTAACGATAGCGGCGAAGAAATATCTGCCGCGACGTTAAGCCCAAAGTTCTCAACATTCGATTACGTGCATCCGAAGCCGGCGGCGAGCGGTTCAAAACCCTTTCGTCGCGCGCGCGCGTGTTGCGTTTGGGTTTCCCCATCACTTTGGGGGCCCCCAACGCTCGGTTCTCCTATTTTAAAACTCCCAATTACCCTCATTCATTAACGACGTGTTCCGCCTCGTACACAGCCTCGCCTTATGTGAGCAATCGTTAGTTTCATTGATGCTAGAGGAAGGCAGGCTCACTGTAAACATAAAAGAGCCCACGTTACAGTTATACATTCCCACGCCGAAGTCCTAATAAAAACTAAATATAGCCATGTCCAAACCCGCTCGCAGGCGTTGAAAACTCGCGTTCGTATACCATTTATACATTGCGGACAAGTTGTCACGAAAAGTAAACATATCAGCCGTGCAGAGTACGGGCTACGGCAGTGATCGTTAATCAAATCCGGGAATAACTATGAAAAACATTGTAGGGGTAATAGGCACTGCTTAAGCCAAACTGCGCATCATAGCAGTACTTTTAAGCATGCGCGGCGAAGCAATCTGATCACCGTTCTCACGTACTCATTCATTTACCAGGCACGGCGAGCAGTAAGCGCGGTGAGATCACAAGTGAGCGACGCGCTTCCGTCGCTGTTACAAGGTGTTTCCTTGCACACACAGTCTCGTACATGTCACGTCGCAAGTATTTCATAATGAATTTACAGTGTACTTTTCTCGGCATCAGTTGCATCGTCCTTGGCGTTAGCTGGCTGCGTACGAGCTGTGGGGCGTGGTGGTGTCGACGGGAAAAAGCGAGTCGCTGATTGCTCGCCCGGATTATTCGGGTTGCAGACAACTTTTTTGGGTAATTTGCATCAAATCCACAAGGAGCGGGGGGGCGGTACGGTGGCCACACACACACACACACACACACACACACACACACACACACACACACACACACACACACACACACACACACACACACACACACACACACACGCGCGCGCGCGCGCACGCACGCACGCACTCACACACACACTCACACACACACACTCACACACACACACACACACACACACACACACACACACACACACACACACACACACACACACACACACACACACGCGCGCGCGCGCACGCACGCACACGGCCGCATACGCACAGGAAATGTGTTGTAGCAGACGACAACCCGACCCGGCGTCCTACAAGTGACGTCATTCGTAGGTGGCGCCACGGTATGTCCTCGGGGCCAATAGGCGCCGTGCTTTGAACAGAGGGCGACACTGAGCCGCGACACCCAGCGCCGCCATCGGGGAATAAGAAAAACACTGGGTCGGCCACCGCTCGCCAGCGTGCTCGGGTTTCGGTTGCGCTCCTGCTTGGCGGCACCGGATCAAATGTAGTATACGCAATTTTTAAGTTTTATATTAATTAAAACATACTACTGTAATTCTACCGCACCGGGGTAGGAATAAACTGAAGGACGGAACTGTTGACTACGCGTACGGAGGAGGAAAGCAAGCGATATTGACTTTGCCATGCATAGTCTGAACGCAGGTGGAGCCTTTCGTGTGCATGTTTTCAAGTTTCCACATAGTTTTTTCAGTGAATTTGTGTTTCCACTAGAAAGCACAAATTAACTAGCTGCTCACAGCATTGGAAAAAAGCCGTTTTGTTCGCATACTTGAAATCGGACCGCCGTGGTTTCGCGAGTACGGTGCCCGTCTCACAGGATCGATTGTTTGGGTGTAGTGCGGTGTGTACGCTGCGCTACGTGCTAGTAGCATTGACTTCAAAGCAAGTTAAATTACCTTAAATAGCGGGCTCCAGTGTGGATCCTGCGGGTGGGAAGCATCGAGAACTGCGCACCAACTGGGGGAGATTTTCGATTGATTGTGCGGTTCAACTCGCCGACGCCAGACAGGCGATGAGGCGCGCCGTAGTGGAGGGATCGGGATTAATTTTGACCACCTGGGGATCTTTCACGTGGCCAGATTCTCGAACACGAGGGCGTTGACGCTTTTCGCCTCTATCGGAAAAGCGGCCGCTGCGGCCGGGAAACGAACCTGACGACGATTTTCAATTTCACGGCTTGAATTATCGCCAAACATTCCCAGAATGCGCCTTCCTCCTCGCCCCTGACAGTTCGTTCCGGCTGGTGCCAGTTCGTCCCACCCCGAGAACACGGAGCGAGCAAGCTTTCTTGCTCCGTGCACCAAGTCAACTATCGCCTCAGGAGCGAAAGACTACAACCTCTGTGCCTTCTGTCTCCTTTTTCCGTGAATACATTCACAATGTACACAGGTTTCGCTGCAAGACTACCTCTTCCTTTTTACGGGGTAAGCAGGGCCTCCAAATATTAGAATCATCATAAACTCCGTTTATTTTTTATTGTTCTCTGACGTTGCTGTTGTGAGCCCCGTTAAAACGGCAGCTGAGTGTTACGTGCCGCCTGAATTTTCATTATAAACGCCGCGGAAGACACATGCACAAAGCAGAAAAACCAACCTTCGTGCAAATCCTGCCAATGCGCGCGGTATTCGCTAGGAGGGGAAATTTATTGTAAGCTCACGAGTATTAACAGCTGGCAAACCGATATACTTTACTTTGACAGCAGCATGTAATCTGATTGGTAGTCATCGCCGTTGTATTTTCTAAAAATTTCACGGAATTGTGCCGCCTGTGAGGCTGTGAACAGCGACCAACCTTCCCAACTCGGACGATTCAGGGCAGCGAAGGCGGTAGCTTTCCTTCTGCGCTTTGTTTCTTTTTAAAGCCTCTCGGTCGATAACACTCCATCCTGTCGCCGTCGCAGCGTATTCCGCAAACTTGAGCCGCTTAAGCGCACCTAACCACTTGATAGAAGCCTTTGCAAGGGCGCGCGCACAGTGCCTATTGGCGGTGAGATGTTTGAGTGGCGCCCCCTGGCTCTGACGTCGGCTTAGGGACTCGCGCCGCTGTCGTCTGCTACCCTCCGCTTGCGAAGGGCAGCAGTGCCTGTGCTAGAAATCGCCCGCTTTGATGCTCTAGTGCATTAAAAAGCGCATTTATAGTAATTCAGCCACCTTCTGACACATCTGAATAATTTCAAGCTGTATCCCCTACAAGCTTGCAACGCACGAAAAGAGCGAGAACAACTTTCTTCAGGGCATCGGTGAGAAGATTGTGTTTAACTCGTCCTTTCGAGCTTATTCGCGAGGTTCAGCGCTCAGAGCTCCTCGATAAGAGTTCAAAATGCGTAGGCTTCCCTACCGTACTTTTGAGATGCTCTTATGGCGACAACAGCCTCATGCTACGTACCAAGCAGCGGACCCCTACGCGCACATGGCACAGCAGGAAGTAAAGCAGATGTCTTCCTTCTCTTTCGTTGTTGTTGACTGGTATCAAATGAATGTTTTTGTGTGTGTGTGTGTGTGTGTGTGTGTGTGTGTGTGTGTGTGTGTGTGTGTGTGTGTGTGTGTGTGTGTGTGTGTGTGTGTGTGTGTGTGTGTGTGTGTGTGTGTGTGTGTGTGTGTGTGTGTGTGTGTGTGTGTGTGTGTGTGTGTGTGTGTGTGTGTGTGTGCCCAACGCATTTATTTTTCTGCACCGTCACAAACGTCCTATTGGGGATGCTTGGGATGCTCACAAAGATCGTGTGGGTATTTTTTGCAGGCTGTATGGCACACATTCTTTCTTCAGAAATTGGCTTTAGTAATGGCTGCGTTCAAGGAGGTGCATATCCACAGCGTGCGTTGTTTATTCACATCCAAATACAATGAGAAGGTTTGTGCTACGCCATCGGGATCGCACCCAAAACAACGTTGTCCACAGTACTCGAAGGCGGCTTTTAAAAGTGCTCAGTATTTCTATCGCAACCATCGTTATCATAACGAATTGACTATCAACCCGAACAATTATAACGTGATTGCGGTGTTGAGGGCTTGATATACTCGCCAACGACCGCAATAAATAGTATACGCCCGCATATTAGAAGAATCGAAACGGAGGAACATTTATAAGATGCTTTTCATTGTTTTCCAGCACTTCCAGGTTTAAAGAACAAATCCTGGTCTATTCGGAATGGCATTCTATGAATTGAGGAAAATTACTGTTACTCTTTAAAGTTTCCTCCTCCCCCTCCCCCTCTGGAGTGCAGTTTTCCTATAACGCATATCTGAATATTGGGAAAATTTGGCTGTGGAAAATGTACCGAAATATCCGTCCAAGTCTGAGCAAACATAGTGTTACCGTAGACGTTGCTCGTTTTGCTCAATATATCTCCATGCTGGTTAGAAGCGTGGTATAAAACCAGCACGCGCCTAGCTATACACACAGTGGGTTATTTGGAACTCAACCTACAGTTTCTGCATCCTATAGTGCATGGCGACACACTTTCATGCCATGACAACGTAAATTGATGTGATATAATACTTTCGAGCGTTCGGCAAGGTTGCTAAAACTGTTTTACCTTACATATGATAGCCGGGAATCGGAATGCCTTCTGCCAAAGCCGACAGCTCCAAAGGCCGGGAATTTGTTTTGGTCTTGTATTCTCTCTGCTGTCGGTTACTAGCAGCTGGCTCGAAAGATTGCTTAATACAGAAGCTGAAGCCTAGCTCCGACTCTTCGAGCTCCGCACAGCACCGGATTCGCAAGGAACGGGGCGACGCCGTCAATGTTTCTTCCGTACAGGCATCAAAAACTATACTTTAAATCACGCTTTAAGCTAGTGTATGCGATTTTAAGGCTATCATCATGATAAAAAGTTACGCACACGCAAAGTCTGGCGAGGACAACCATCAGACGTCAACCGAGCGCAAAGAAGCAGCAGGGAGAGCGAGCCCGATTGAAGCAGACGACAAATACGAGAATCCCTAAGCCGACGTCACGGAAGCGCGCTTCGCAGCGCCGCCCGTGGTCGCGCTCCCCGCCAATAGGCACCGGACAGTGAAGTTTGCGCGCGACTGCAGCGCCATCTCTCGCCGCCGCTTAGCAACTCCGGGTCGGTGGATGTCGCGGCCGGCCGTTCAGCCCACGTAAAAACACGCGCGCTGCGTGCGGTTCGACGTTGTGTGGCGGAAGTTTTTTAAGAAACATAGTTATAATTGCAAGTTGCAGTGTCCGAAAGGATCAAAATGCTGCAGGAAAGAATTAGTGGCCACGCCGCTACTGCTGCATGAAGTACTGCCACAATCGCGGAAGGCAGCCTGCCATCGTTCTGTACAGGTTTCTCGGGCAGCGTCGCAAGAAATGGATTTTAGCAGTAAGAAAGCCATGACATTTTTTGTCAGTGGAAGGAGTATTGTGAGTACGATGACTGTTTATGCGCAGCGCAGACATGAAGGGCCGTAAAACTAAAATGTTTGCTTTCAGTGTTCCATACACATCGCGCGCTGCGATGAATCGCATGCCGTCGTAGTATTTGCATAACACAAGGTATTACGGCTTCCCCCACTATTGTTTTATCAGCAGTAACCTTTTTTTAGCGACATTCACAGCACCGAATGGATGATAAAAGGCGGCACAAGTATATGTTCACAGCACTTCGCGGGTGATGCCAAAAGCAATGTCAAGACGGTCAGTACGCATCCCACTTACTGCCCTACTTTGTTTCCCGAAGTGTACAGAGTTCGACCACGCATTCCAAGCGAGAGCGTGGAAAGCTATCAAAGGCAAGGTTGCATTTACTCGCGCTGACTTCTTTATTGTGTTTTGCGTACCCTGAAAGTTGAGGTTGCTATTGTTTAAGCAGAGGATAGGGGGGAGGGGGAAATACTTTTTTTTAGAATTCTGAACGGCCTGAACAAACTGTATCACAATTAGCCGCTTATACGACTCTAACAAACATTACATACAAGATACAAGCCGAAACTAAACGAAATCTTCGTAAAGACAACCGCAGCTCCACAGCAGATTTCCAACTGTGTGAACTGCGCTTACTTTGTCATAAGCTAATAACGTTTGGAATTCGTTTTTAATCAATGACAACACCAACCGAGCTGAAGAAGGGCAACCGAAAAAGTAACTGTAGTGTGGTTGGGCGAACAGAGGAAACAATAACACAGACACGCTTCTGTCGTGGAGCGCCGTGGTATACGCTGGCTACTGACCTGAATTGGCGCTGTAAATAACCTTCCCTTGTGTCAGCTTGATCGTGGCTCATATTGAGTGGGAAAACACTGGGGTTTGAGAATTTAAAAAGATGTTTAATTAACTGAAAAACTCGGATTACATATATAGACGGAGGAGCACTCAAAGAAGACGTCTCATTGTCCGGAAATCGCACAGAAGCACTTGAGACATGGGGAAACTATTTGCCAGAACAGTTTTCAAGCACGAGACACCTTTCAAAAACAATCGCAGAATCGCACAAACAAACAACCCAGAGGTGCCGAATCTATGAACGCGCGCCGGCCGTCTGGCTCTCACCGACCCGGAGTTAGCTCAAGCTTCCGCGGGGCGGCGCTGGGTGTACTTTATTCGTCGCGCCCTCTGAGCAGTGACCGGTGCCTATTGGCGGTGAGATGTTTGAGTGGCGCCCCCTGGCTATGACGTCGGCTTAGGGACTCGCGCCGCTGTCGTCTGCTACACTTCGCTTGTGAGGGGCAGCAGTGCCTGTGCTAGAAATCGCCCGCTTTGTTGCTGTAGTGCGTTGAAAAGCGTATTTCTAGTGACTCAGTTATTTGGCCAGCTTCAGACGCATCTGAATAATTTCAAGCTGTATCCCCCCAAGTTTGCAACACACGAGGAGATAGAGAACAACTTTCTTCAGAGCATCGGTCAGAATATCGTGTGTAACTCGTCCTTTCTAGCTTATTCGCGAGGATCAGCGATCAGAGCTCATCGATAAGTATTCAATATGCGTAGGCTTCCCTGCAGTATTTTTAGATGCTCTTATGAAGACTCAACAGTCTAATACTACGTACCAAGCAGCGGCCTCTACACGCTCATCGCACAGCAGGAAATAAAGCGGCTTTCTTCTGTTTCTTTCGTTGTTGTCTTGTATCGGATTAATGTTTCTTGCTTTTTTTTTCTGCCCAACGCATTAATTTTTCCGCGCCGTCACCAACTTCTTATTAGGAGGTTT
The DNA here is from genome assembly GCF_048455015.1 of Haemaphysalis longicornis. Lineage (NCBI taxonomy): Eukaryota > Metazoa > Arthropoda > Arachnida > Ixodida > Ixodidae > Haemaphysalis > Haemaphysalis longicornis. Next base: position 60,834,908 of record NW_027526203.1, read on the forward strand.
CGGGATGTTTGGGAGCCTCACAAAGGTCGTGTGGATATTTCCTTCATTTTATATGGCATACATTCCCTTCTTCACAAATTGGCTTTCATTACGGCTGCGTGCAAGAAGGTGCATATCCGCAGCGCGCTTTGTTTATTGACATGCAAATAAAATGAGAAGTTTTGTGCTACGCCACCGCGATCGCGCCCTAAACAACATGGTCCACAGTACTCGAAAGCGGCTTTTGTGCTCCGCATTTCTATCGTAATCATATCGTTATCAGAACGAACTGACTCTCAACCCGAACAATGGTGACATGATTACGGTGTTGAAGGCATGATATACTCGCTAACTAACGCAATAAATAGTATACCTGCATATATTACAAGAATAGAAACTGAGGAATAATAATTCCAAGTAGCTCTTTATTGTTTTCCAACCCTTCCATGCGCAAAGAACAAAAACTCGGGATGGCGTTCTATGAATTGAAGGAAATTATTTTTACTTTCTTGTCCTGGACTGAGGACCGAGCCCACTAACCAGCTCGATTTAATTGTTAAATAAAGTTTCTTCCTCCTCCTCCTACTCCTCCTCCTCTTGAGTGCAGTTTTCCTATAACGCATATCCGAATATCGGGAAGATATGGTTGTGCAAAATGTACCGAAATATCCCTCCAGGTCTGTACAAACATGGTGTTACTGTATATTTAACGTAGACGTGACTCGTTTTGCTCAATAGACGTACATACTGGTTAGATGCCTGGTATAAAATCAGCACGCGCCTGTATACAAAGTGGGTTATTTGGAACTCAACCTACAGTTTTTGCAGCCCATAGTGCATGTCGGCAAACTTTCATGCTTTGACAACGTAAAGTGATGTGACACAACACGTTCGAGCATTCGGCATGGTTGCAAAAACTGTTTTACCTTACATATTGTTACGAGGAATGATCACCCGGAATCGTAATGCCTTCTGCTAAAGCCAACAGCCCTGAAGTCCTAGAATTTGTTTTGGGCTTCCATTTTCGCTGTTGTCGGTTATTAGCAGCTGACTGTTCCTTTTGTTCGAAAGATTGCTTAATTGAGAAGCTAACGCCTAGCTCCGACTCTTCGCGCTCCGGACAGGACCGGCTTCGCAAGGAATGGGGCGACGCCGGCAATGTTTCTTCCGTAGCGGTATCCAAAACTATACTTTAACTGACACCAGGAGCTAGTGTATGCGATTTTAAGCCTATTACTATGATAAAAAGTTACCCGCACGCCAATTCTGGTGCGGACAAGCATCAGACGTTGACTGAGCGCAAAGAAACAGCAGGGAGAGCGAACCTGAGTGAAGCAGACGACAAATGCGAGAATCCCTAAGCCGACGTCACGGAGGCGCGCTTCGCAGCGCCGCCTGTGTTCGCGCTCACCGCCAATAAACCTTTTCACCCGGTAATCTGTGAAAAGATCAGGACATGTTCTGGGCTGTGTTGCCGATGTGCAGTTACATCTTCCAGTCGACTGCGCCAACCATAGAGCCGCTAGCACAGCCCGGTGATAAAATGGCAGCTCCCAGGACGAATAAGTTAAAAAGGTCCATAGCAGGCGGCCGGCCAGGACGGTGCGGCTCGGCCTACCTAGTATTGCGCGGAGGCGCGGTAGATGGCGCTACGCCCGCTCGGCAAACTTGACTGCACGGAGCCTATTCGGTGAGCGCGAACACAGGCGGCGCTGCGAAGCCCGCCTCCGTGACGTCAGCTTAGGGATTCTCGCATTTGTCGTCTGCTTCACTCAGGCTCGCTCTCCCTGCTGTTTCTTTGCGCTCGGTCAACGTCTGATGCTTGTCCGCACCAGAATTGGCGTGTGGGTAACTTGTTATCATAATAATATGCTTAAAATCGCATACACTAACTCATGGTGTCAATTAAAGTATAGTTTTTGGATACCGCTACGGGAGAAACATTGCCGGCGCCACCCCATTCCTTGCGAAGCCGGTCCTGAGCGTAGCGCGAAGAGTCGGAGCTAGGCGCCAGCTTCTCAAGTAAGTATTGGAACAAAAGGAACAGTCAGCTGCTAATAAGCGACAACAGCGAAAATGGAATACCAAAACAAATTCTAGGCCTTCAGGGCTGTTGGCTTTGGCAGAAGGCATTACGATTCCCGGTAATCATATTTAAGGTAAAACAGTTTTTGCAACCTCGCCGAACGCTCGAACGTGTTTTGTCACATCACTTTACGTTGTCAAGGCATGAAAATTTGCCGACATGCACTATAGACTGCAAAAACTGTAGGTTGAGTTCCAAATAACCCAGTGTGTATATACGCGCATGCTGATTCTATACCAGGCATCTAACCAGTATGGAGGTTTATTGAGCAAAATGAGTCACGTCTTCATTAAATTTATAGTAACACATATATGTTTGTTAAGACCTGGAGGGATATTTCGGAACATTTTGCACAGCCATATCTTCCCAATATTCGGATACGCGTTATAGGAAAACTGCACTCAAGAGAAGGAGGAGGAGGAAGAGGAGGAGGGGAAAACTTTATTTAACGATTAAATCGATCTGGTTAGTGGGACGGGTCCTCAGTCCAGGACAAGAAAGTAAAAGTAATTTTCTTCAAATCATAGAACGCCATCCCGAGTAGAATAGGATTTGTTCTTCGCGCCTGGAAGGATTGAAAAGCAAAAAAGAGCTACTTGGAATTCTTCTTCGGTTTCGATTCTTGTAATATATGCAGGTATACTATTTATTACGTTAGTTAGCGAGTATATCATGCCTTCAACACTGTAATCATGTCATCATTGTTCGAGTTGAGAGTCAGTTCGTTATGATAACGATATAATTACGATAGAAATTCGGAGCACAAAAGCCGCCTTTGAGTACTGTGGACCACGTCGTTTAGGGCGCGATCGCGGGGGCGTAGCACAAACCTTCTCATTGTATTTGCATTTGAATAAACAAAGCACGTTGCGGATATGCACATTCTTGCACGCAGCCGTAATGAAAGCCAACTTGGGAAGTAGGGAATGTATGACATACAACATGAAGGAAGTATCCACATGACCTTTGTGAGCCTCCCAGACATTCCGAAACCTCCTAATAAGAAGTTGGTGACAGCGCAGAAAAAATTAATGCGTTGGGCAGAAAAAAAGCAAGAAACATTAATCTGATACAAGACAACAACGAAAGAAACAGAAGAAAGTCGCTTTATTTCCTGCTGTGCGATGGGCGTGTAGAGGCCGCTGCTTGGTAGGTAGCATTAAACTGTTGAGTCTTCATGGGAGCATCTCAAAAATACTGCAGGGAAGCCTACGCATTTTGAAGACTTATCGAGAAGCTCTGATCGCTGATCCTCGCGAATAAGGAAGAAAGGACGAGTTACACACGATCTCCTGACCGATACTCTGAAGAAAGATGTTCTCTATCTCTTCATGTGTTGCAAACTTGTGGGGGATACAGCTTCAAATTATTCAGATGCGTCAGAAGCTGGCAAAATAACTTAGTCGTTAGAAATACGCTTTTTAACGCACTACAGCAACGAAGCTGGTGATTTCAAGCCCAGGCACTGCTGCCCCTCACAAGCGGAGTGTAGCAGACGACTGAGGCGCGAGTCCCTAAGCCGACGTCAAAGCCAGGGGGCGCCACTCAAACATCTCACTGCCAATTGTAAACTTCAGGCGCATCCAGGGAGCTTTTACTAAAGAAATTCTAGTATAACGTTCTTGGGCGCATCACGCGAGCAGGAGAGACAACCGCGCCGGAACGCCACTTGCGGCGCTGCATGCGGAAGAACTTAAACTAGCGGAGAAAACGCTGAGATATAGGGGTGCTGCTGTCGTTTGAAGTGCTGAGGAACATACTGTTCTCGTCGTACCACCATAAAGGAGCGACCGCCGCCATGCGGTGCTGTCAACAACAGCGCACCTCGACTAGTTGGCTGAACGTGGCTGAACGCAGAGCACGGGGTCGCAGGCACACTTTCCCACATCGGCTCCAAGTGCAAACCGCGTCCGTGACGGCGATTGCTGCAACGTCTTTACAGGTATGTCAAAAATACAGTGTAGAAGGTATTTCATATAAAATATCGCGACCAGCGCCTGTCGCTCAGCCTGTCGCCGGCCTCAGGGAAGCGCGCGTTTCTGCGTGCACTCGCAGGGTGTTTCATGTGATGCATGCTTTTCGAATTTGCTCTATTGGTCGCGTTGACTGCTCGGTTGTATAATGTCGCCCTACTGGTTTATGGCTAAAACGTGTTCTTAGCATAAATCGTATCTTAACATCGCACCGTTATCGCACCAGCGTGATATTAAAGAGGAATATTCGACTATGTTTTTACATTTCCTGAAGGAGTTGATACTACTGGCAGTACTTTGTTGAGGATCGTGATACTACCGACAATCGTTTGTTGGGAACAGTCATTGGTCTACGCGCAAGGAACTCGGTCGAGGCGCGAGAGCAGACGAAAGGAGGGCCTGCGTGCCGCGGCGTTCCCGATGGATCTATGGATGGTAAAACGTTTATTGAGCTTAAAGGGAATTGGTAGAAGGGCGTGGGTAGCCTCCTAACTCCAGGAGGCCTGTTGTCCGGGCGGCCTCCAGGGCGCACCGCACCAGGGTGACCTGCCGCTCCGGTACTGGTGAGCTCGGACTGCCACTACTCAGGGGAAGGAGAGGGGAGGGGTGTGGGTGTATGGGGCAGGAGAAGACGAGGTGGTAGGTGTTGAGAGGGATGCAACAATGTGGGCAGTCGGGAGGGAAGAGAGAAGGGGAAATGTGGGATCGGGTGACGTGGTTGTAATAGATTTCGGTCTGTAGTCTTCGGAGGATGTAGGCTTGTTCGGCGGTATTGAAAGGGGGGGGGGTCTCATCGTCGGGAGTTAGTGTCGTGGGAGAGGATGGAGTTGTACGTGGGGTCGAGATGTGTCAGGGTTACTGGTTCGGTAAGTGGGAGAGTTCCTTGGTCGAGGCCAGGCGACGCGAGGGAAGTGTCCGGGTAATGTGTGCGCGGACTACGGCGTGGGCCGTCTCATTCCCTACCAGGCCGGTGGGGCCGGGGTTCCAGACGATGGAGAGGTCAACGTCTTCAAGGAGGTGTTGAAGGAGTTGAGTGGCTGCTGGCAGGGTGAGACCGGCTTGGTAGAGGGGGCAGGCTTGCAGCGAGTCGGTGATGATAGGTAGGGTTGGCGGCGTTGGGTGAGTGCAGCGTGGGTGATGGCGAGGGACTCGGTGGTGAGCGTGGGGATGTGACGGTAGGAGGCCGCGGTGGGGAGGAGGCCCTCGTTGGGGAGAACTGCGACTGTGTTGCTGTGGCGAGTGGAAGACTGGGCGATGTGGATATAACGGGTGTTGGGATCCGTGCCGTACCGTTTGTCGAGTAATGGGACCCGGCGTTGCGGCGGCCGAAGGGTTGTATATGCGTGGGGACGGGGGCGACGTGGATGCGTTCACGAATGGAGAGGGCAATACGTCTGGGCGCGTATGGGGTGGCAAGGGCGGTGCGTCTGATGAGCCGAAGTACCCGTCGACCGGCCGGTGTGAGGGAAAGGCGGTGCTGATGGGAAGTGCGTTGGGCTCCCAAGGTTTCGCTGAGGGTGTATTATAGGCCAAGCTGGAGGAGGTGTGTGTTTGAAGTGTAGATATGGAGGCCCAAGGTCGCTTTGTAGGTCGTGCGGATGAGAGCGTCCAGCTTGTTAGCTTCCTGTATCTTCAGGTTGACGAAAAGGTAGCTGTATGTGAGGCGACTGATGAGGATGGCTTGGACGAGTTTGCAGGTGTAGGATTCTTTGATGCCGTAGATGGAGCCGCGGATGCTCCGAATGAGGTGCTTGAGTTGGGTGATCATCTTTTGGAGCTGTGGGAGAAGAATAGCGCCGCAGCCATCGTAGTGAAAAGGAACGCCGAGTACCCGAAGGGTGGTGACTTGGTGTATGGGAGTGCCGTGGATGGTCACTTATGGGTCCGGAGTGGGTTTTGGGGGGGCGGCCGCGGGTGCTGGCTCGGAGGAAGAGAAGGGCTGACTTGTTTGGTTCGACCGTTAGGCCTCTGGGGTAGAGGTAGGCTGCGGTGGCGTCGATGGCTTGCTAGAGGGCATCTTGCTGCGCGCCGCTGGTGGTCCGTATAGTGAGGTCATCGGCATACAGCGCATGCTGGACACCGGAGATGGCATTCAGGAGGCTGGGGAGCAGGAGGAAGGCGGTGTTAGAGGTAGTGGTAGATTATGAAGCCTTGCGGTGTGCTTTTGGCAGGGGTTTGGAAGGTAGGGGATTGGAGAGGTCCACGCCGGAGAGTGGCAGTGCGGATCTGAAGGAACGCGGAGGCGAATTGGTAGGTGCGGCGGCCACAACCGCTGTAGTTGGGGTTATCGAGGATGGCTTGTTGCGTAACGCTGGCGAAGGCCCCTTTGGCATCGAGGGTGAAGAGTGTTTTGGGGTGTCACGGCTGAGGCGGTCTAAAAGCTGTTCTTTGATTTGTATAAGGACGTCTTGGATGGAGAGGTGTTGGGATTGTTGGGTTTGGGGATAAAGGTGATGTCTGAGTGGCGCCACTGCGCGGGGTACGTGCCGGCTTCCCAGTGGTTGTTGTAAGTGAGGACGTCTTCAAGGGTATCGCACGGGGAGGTTCCACACCGTTCTATAGGTAATGTGATCTCTGCCCGGGGTGGCGTTGCGGGTGAGGCGGGCAAGGATGGCATGGAGTTCGATCATGGTGAGGTCCATGGCGGCGTTGGGCGGTCCGGTGTATTGAAGGTCCGGAGCGGGAGGATGGGTGAGCGGATCACCAAAGGGGTGCTATCTGATGGTGCGGAGAAGCTCGCACAGGGGTTGCTAATGTTGATGCGGTGCCTTGATTGACGTTGAGTGGAGTTGTTGTCCAGGAGGGAGTGAAGGAGGTGCTAGGTCTTGCGGGTGTGGAGGATACCCTGTAAGCGTGTGCAGAAGTGCCGCCGGTTTGGTTGTGAAGCTGGCTGGAGTACGTTTGGATCTGTTGGTTCAGGCGGGCTATACGTTTCCTGGGGGGCGGGGTGATTCTCGCGCTGGCGCTTCCATCTTTCCAAGTACTCAAATAAATAAATAAAATGCTCCGACAGGCACCCCACATGTGGAGGGGGTGTGGATCAGCCGCCGGCGAGGTGTCTGTCAGGACTATAGATTGAATGTTGGCGTTAACCTGCTGTTCTAGGGCCTGCGCCCAGTCCAAGTTGGGGACAATGGGTGGTAAGGGGTAGGATACTTGCGAAAGTTGAGCAAGTATCCTACCGCGGTGCCTCTGCGCGCGGTGCCTCTGCGGAGGGGTTTGTGAACAAAGGGTACGCGGAGAGTGATGAGGTAGTGATCGCTGCCGAGGTTTTCATCAAGGCGGTGCCACTGGGCTGTGAGGCAGTGTCTGGTAAAGGTCAGATGGGGTATGGTGTCACGGCTAACGGTATTGCCGGTTCAGGTCGGGACGGTTAGGTCGTTTTAGAGGATGAGGTGATGGTTTTGGATTGCCCAGAGCAGGGCGGTACCCTTCTTCAAAGTGTAGCGGTAGCCCGAAGTCAAGTGGGGGCGTTGAAATGACCAAGGACGCGGAGGAGGTGGGATCCAGCTATCTGTACCGCTTCTTGAAAGAGGGGATTCTATTGTCTTGAGGTGATCATTCGGGGGGCTATAAATGTTGAGGATGTATACGCTCGGACGTGTAGGGAGAGTCGAGATGATTTCGACGAAGGGGGGGATGGTATCTACGTTGATGATATTGTTAAAACCAAAAACGACGTCACGTTCTTTCTCTATGCAGACGACACTAGTTTGTTTATTTCAGGCGAAAACACAAACGAAATTGCGGAAAAGGCTCAGAAGGCCCTGTCTCTCATTTACTAGTGGTCACATTTCAACAGCTTAAAATTAACGCCAGCAAACCAAAAGCCATTTTATTTGGAGCTACAAACAAGGACACAACGATGCATCAAATGATAACTTAGGCAGTTTACCTATAGAGATAGTGAACAAGCACAAAATCCTGGGAGTAACATTTTCCTCTGATTTGACATGGACGGGTCACATAGAAGCCTTGACTAGATCACTGTCGTCAGCGGCTGGTGCACTAGCGCGATGCAGACATTATTTTCCGGTGAAAGCTAAAATTCAGATTTACCATGCCCTGTTCGCTCCACATTTACATTATTGTACTCTCATATGGGGCACCACTACCATTGGAAATATTGAGACTCTTTCTTTTACAAAAAAGGGCCCTGCGCTACATCGCCAATGTACCATACTCGCACTCAACTCAGTCTTTCTTCTCTCATTATAAAATCATGTCTGTCAAGAACATTTATGAATTTCGTTTGTTGTATTCGTTTTTCTTTTCAAATGAAAGGTACCGAGCTTTTTTGGAATGCATGGGCGATTTAAAAATGCAACAGAGTGATTCGCGCTCTCGAGGTTGTGACAGGTGGCTAGTTCCGCTTCGACGAACTGACTATCTTCTGCAGTCTTTAAGATGTACTGTCCCTTCCCTGCTAAACAAATGGGATATTGGGAGGGAACAAACAAATGGGAGGGAATTGTTTTTAAAAAGTTTTAAACACACACCGTAATATTTTATACATGTTGATCAAAAATGTCGTTTGTTTTCTCTTTTTTCTTTTCCTTCCTTTTTTGCTTTTTGCCTTTTCGTGTCTATGGAGTCTTTGTATAGAAATATTTCGATTTTTACGACTGTTTTTCTTTTTTTTTTGCTCCTGTGTCACTGCAATCGCTATTCTTCATTGTTCATCTGCGCATGAGAGTGTATATTGTTCCTAGCCTATTCTTGAAGTCGAACAACTCTGTATAATGGAGACAAAAAGGGAAACAGAATACTGTAACTGTCTACGTTGCGGGTGCGGGCCCTCAGGCCCCTTTCAAGTGGTCTTTACGGCCACTCATCGCCTGGAGGACCCCCACCTTCTTGTTGGAAATAAAGGTTGAATTGAATTGAATCGAATTGAATGGTTTGGCTAAGGAGGTGCGGTTCCGGGTGGGAGTTATGTACGAGGATGGGCATACGCGATTGGGGGTCTTGCGTGGAGTCATTGTATTGTGACAGACGGGGGTTGAGTTGTTGGTTTCCTGCAGGGCGATGGCATGGGAGGGGGGGGGGGGTCATTTTGGGTGAAGAGGGCGAGCTGGTGGCGCATGCGGTTGAACGAGCGGCAGTTCCATTTATAGACAGCTATGGTGCCAATCGACGTGTTGGGCATAATACGTGGGGTGCTTAGTTTTCTTCGTGGGGGAACTATCAGAGGAAAGGGAGAGGCTGTCCGGGATGCGTGTGAGGGCCAGTTCAAATTTGGCTTGGCGTTCTGTGAGAAGCTGGGAGCTCTTAATGAGGGGTGCATGTGTTTGGACTTGTGCGTCTAAAACTGGCTACGTCGTCTTCGATTTGGGCGGCAATCTCGGTGACACGTTCGATGATGCGGTCGTCGGAGAAGTGAGAGGGGTGGGCTGGGGAAGGAGTGTCGCATGAGGGCGTCAAGTTGTTTTTAAGTTCGTCAAGTTGTTGCTGGTAGTGTTGTTGGAATTTTTCAAGGGCGGCGGTGAGTGGGTCGGGGGAGGGGAGGGGAGAAACTGGTTAAGGGGAGGTGGTGTAGGAGCATTGGGAGGCGCAAGTAATTTAGCTTACCAGCTCACCTGCGTTAGGGGGGGGGGGGCAGGTAGGGTGCTCGGTGGACGATGCCTGCGGTGGTGAGAGTGACAGGAAATTGTGGGCATCGGTGCTTGGCCGGCTGGAGCTTTTGGTCAAGTCAAGCGCGCGCTTCCTAGATGGTGGAGGAGTAGGTCGGTAGCGCCTGGGGCAGTCGCAGTGGGCCGTTGGGTAGGGTCCGCCGCACAGCTCGCAGCGAGGAGGGCAGGCCTGTTGCGGCGTTGCATGAAGAGTATCGCAGCTGTAGCACCGTGGCGTATTGGGATGCGGGCGGACGACTTTGTGGTGCCCGATATCGCCGCAACATGTGGGCGCGACGGTAAGGTCTGCAGCGAAATCTGGCTACTCAGGGAGCACAAAATAGCTTGGTACATTGATTGAAAAAACTCGGTGAACACTGCTAGATGCGTTACAGAAGACATCACCGTAGGCCTTAACACTTGCAGAGCTGTAGCACGCAACCGCGCGTCTGGCAACAAGGTTTTACAACATATGCAATTAATATTTGCAGTAAATGCAGTAGAGGAACAACTGTTTCAAGGCTAATCCTTTCCGAAGTTATCACACTCTGAAAGCGGTGACCCAGTGGTCGTCGTTGATGGAATACGTAAACGGGTATCGTAGGCAAAGCAGGCAAGGCAAAGTAATAAATCCTTTGTTTGAAAAATGATAACTTCCCTCCAGAACTACCAAAGTAATACGAAAATCCTTACAGCAGGATAAATTCCACCGAGAAAAAAAGAGGTGGTGGGGCAACGAAGGGATACTTACAAAAGCGGCGGAAAGGATTACGTTCAGTATGTATACTTTCAGTAATCCTCACTTCCAATAAAAACTGCTTCCTCTTCCTCGTGACCACCCCGCAGCGTATGAGGACAATTGTACAAGATTCTGGCGCAAGCCGAAGTCTGCAGTCTTCCACTAATGAGCGCCTGATAACCAAGGTGCAGCTTCGTTGCTGAAAAGCGCAATCTAAGCACTGAACCTATAGTTCTGAGGCGAATGTATGGCACGACTGGAAGTGCGCCACAACTCATAGCACACTCAATAAGTGTACAGGCTGCATTCTTGAAAAATATATTTAAATAAACAGAAATTTTCACTAATGTGAACTAAATCACGTCCTTGCAGCGTTAAATCAGCTCTTGGAATATAATGCCAAAAAACCGCGGTAAAGGCAAGAATGACGTACACACCAAGCGTTTGCACAGCTGTCGCAAAGAAATGTTTTCGTGGTGTCCCATGTTTTGACAAACATTCTTCCGCTTTCAAAGCGTAGCTGAAGTAGAGCGGGTCAAGTTCTAACCATTTCCTTTTCGCAGGTAACCAGGACCAGCGCGGTCGGGGCCGAGAAGAGTGACGGGACCACACCGCTTACACTTCTGGTGATAATTCATTCAACGAGAACACGTCTAGTCGATCAGCTGCGATGGACGCGGACCAACCGGCCTTGCTTGGAAGTGCGACATCCACTTCTGTGGACCGAGAGCCCGGCGCCGAAACATCACGGAATAGTAATCGCAATAACCAAGTCGCGTCTAACGACGACACCAACTCTCCGTCGCCTCGACAGGAACCCACAAGCGCAGATGCCTCGCACTCGTTGCCCGCAGCCAGCGAGCAAGGGCCAACCAGCGAAGGCGTCGCACAGAGCTCCGTGGGCCCTTCGCGAGCGTCCACTGAAGCCCACATCGAGCATACGGAAAGATCGTTGCCGAGCACTTCCCCCGGCACTGAACACCCCGTATATGCTCTTCCAGTGACGCCCGGCATCGAAGACCTAAGCTTTACCAATGGGCTTTATTGCAGTGGAAGCACGCCTATCAGGAAAAAGCGACAGCCCGAGAACACACGGGCGATGGTCAGCAAACCGGGTGACATATACCGTGGCCGGACTGTGGATCACTTGCCTATGGACATGGGTTCACATCTGCGCTTCGGCCTAGTCGATCGACTACATTTCTTGAGAGTTATGCGGGAATGCGAACGAGAGGAAGAAATGGAGAGCCGAGTCGAGGAGGCCAGAGAAGCTGCCAAGAAGAAAGTGACGAAGAAGGGGAAGACGAATCCGGCCGGGCTTCGGAGGACCAGCGCAGAGGGCGAAGGGAAGGCCTCAGAAGCGCGTGCAGGATGGGCCAGAGGCGATTCGGAGGCAGGAGGAGCGGTTGTCACCGTGTCAGCCCCTGCTCGTTACACTCACGTGGGCGATGGTGACGGGGGTACGGATGCTCCGAGTGCATCGCAGGAATCTGCAGGGAGGAGCCTGCCTGAAGCTGCTCGCCCAGCCACTGGACACACAGCGACAGGCCTGGACAATAGAGCGGATCTTATGGATGAAGGAAAATGCCTTCACTCGCTGCCATCGACGTCTTCTTCGGGGGCTGCTGGAGGTGATGCCATTCCAACACAGTTGAACCAAACATTGGCCCCCGTGGAAGTTGACGGCTTCGAGGAGTCTGACCGTTCCCCTGAAACGTTGGGAAGGCACGAAGAGGAAACTGGAAGCGCACAAAGTAACGAAGACGTAGTCCACGGCGATGAACAAAGTGGCTCCCAAAGGGAACAGGGTGCGTCCCCTGCCTTCAGTGACGGGGATTCTGAGAGTGCGGCGGATCCGGGCCGCCGCGCGGTGCTGCTTTTTTGGCGCAACGATGGGGCCCCGGCCGCCTCGCACCAAGGTCAGAATGGCAACTCAGGCCGACCCATGGGGGCTGGAAAGAGGGCACCGTGAGGCGCCGGTCCACTACCGCCTTTTGGGACCATACTAAATGTGTTGGCAAAGTACCGCCCGAAATTTCCCATCGTTTCTTGGTTCCGGTTGTCAGAACACAGCCATGAGCACATTTCTTGGCCAACAATCCAACAATGAATTGCCGCCACCGAACTTGCTGGATACCCATTACGGATGTTTTCTGTATCGATGAAATTGTTCATAACACTCGTATTTCCTGGCCTCCGTTCCATAGCTATTCTAGCCTAGCTCCTTTGTCTCCTCCACTGCGCGAGCTTGCCTGCTTGGAGAGATTATACCGAACCTTTTCGCGGTCGAATTACATATAAGTTTCAGATTGTGAAGGACTTTTTGTACGTCCTGGAAAAGATATCGGGACACGTGAGCGTGTCTATGCGCTGCCTTAGTTCACCCGAAGTGGCGCAGTGTCGATGCGATTGATTGTGTTTGCCTTTTGATTCGGTAATAAACTATTTTGTTGCTGCTTGATTTTCAAGCAGCTTTCGTACCGCTATCCTGGATGCGTTGCCCCGCTGAAGGCTGCATTTAAGGTGAGATGCCGCTACGTCCGGACCAAATTATTCACTGGTAGCACTGACGCCTCTACCCGCATTTGCTTCGTCTGTGCAATATAAGCCTTCCTATTTGGCCAACCCATTGCCGCTGTTAACTGGCAGACTGCAGCCCGCAGGTAACATGTGGGACTGGTGCGTAAGACGAATTATACCTACAAAGAATAGCGATCACGAAAGCGAAACGCGGTACCTGCGTGCGCCACGTAGTCGTTCTGGTTCATCTTTTCAGTATGGGCAATCTCCCCTTTATTCTTCTTCCCTTCATAACTTTTCTTACATTCTATTCTCTTTATGATTGTTAATATTTTTCCTAATTATATTAACCTAAATATAATAACATCATATATAATATATGTATAACATATATCATAACGTCAATATAATACCAATATATTAACATAATGTATAAAATTAGCGACGTGTGGGACCTCTGTAGTGTGGCATCGTACGATACATAAGCAGATGACACCGGAACACTTGTTATATGTGAATGCGGAAGAAATAATGTCCAATGAATCTTTTTCCAGTAGCACCCGCCGCGGTGGCTCAGTGGCTAGGGCGGTGCGCTGCTGAGCACGAGGTCGCGGGTTCGATTCCCGGCCGTGGCGGTCGCTTTTCTGACGGAGGCGAAAAGCAAAAACGCCCGTGTGTGCGAGATTTCGGCGCAGGATAAAGATCCCCAGGTGGTCAAAATTAATCCGGAGCCCTCCATTACGGCGCGCCTCATCGCCTGCGTTGCGTCGGCGCGTTAAACCCTACAATCAATCAATCAATCAGTCAATCAATTTTTCCAGTAGCGACCTGCTCATGCGCGGGTGGTCGGCCCGCCGTTATCGGCAGTCACCCCGGGTAACATGAACAAAAGGGTGCGCCCCCAGCTTGCTGCTCGAAGAGCGGCTATGCTTTCTAGCGCTGCACGCTTTAAAGAGGACAGTCTTTCTTGGGCTGCCTGAACCCTAAAATTTTGACCTGTCAGTCTGTCCCTCGATTCAGCCATCCGGCCAAAAGTTAAAGAAATTCTTGAACAAGACGTTTATATGGGCTTTCTGAACTACTAAATCTTTAAACACACTTCATACCAGTCACCATTTTTGAGCAAAAAGGGAAAAATTGGGGGTATTTGAGAAAAACATCAATGCACAATCGGTACTCGCAGTGTTCTTTTAATTGAAAATAGAAAATGAAACATACGCGTTCAAAGCAATATTTTGACCCAAAAATACAAAATGAGCTCGCGCGAGCCTTAACCTCGTGCGGTGTTCCTATTTCCACACTAAAAAAAAGGTTCCAGTAGATGGCGCGAGCAGTTGAACGCGCAAAATTGAATTTACTTTGCAAACCTCATCTGTGTTCTTTGTGAGAGTATCGAAAGAAAGGAGAAGAGCGTGAGAGGTGTGTGTGTGGGGGGGGGGGGGGGGAGAAGAAGAGCATTTTCGGGGTAGAGGCAGAAGATGACTGTCGTGTTTTTACGACATTTGCAGAGAAGTAAACATATACGCGGCGAATTTTTTATTTCTTCTTTTTCGACAGCTCTTGGTAAGTTCCTACGCGCACTAATCCCCACCGCCCCCCGCCAAAAAAAAAGCTTACAAAGAATAGGGCAAGGACTCTTAAGGCTGACCATGCTGCGAGCACATGGGTATTAGTGAGGAAGTGGGAAAGCTGAAAAAAAAGTAAACAAAAAGGTGCTTCGTTAACTTCATACGCTAGAACGTAGTGCGTACTAAAAAAGTGGCTGGCGATTGCGATATCCCTAATGAGATATCTGGGCGCAACAGCTGTGCGCTGAGGCAGCACTGGTCGATACTCCATGGAAGCAATGATGAGCTTCTGAGGCGGCGGCGCGAAGGGCGTCTCAGGAAGGGACTGCGAAGTGAGTCTTAAGCGAATGCACATCATAGTCACGCGCACGCCTCCCTCACTTTTTCGCCAAGGGTCGCGCCGTCGAGCGATTTGCTTTGCTTTGAGGTTAATTCTTGGGGTTGGGGGCCGAAAGGGACCCGAAACTGTCTGACTGGGGGGTAGTCGACACCTCTGTTGCGGCCACAGCATGCTGCCCCCTCCCCTACCCCACTGCACACTTTCGGAGAGCGCTGGCTCGCGCCACCATGGAGAACCACCCTCCCCTCCAAATTTCGCGACAATCTCCTCCTTTGCTTTCTTTCATCGTTCACTTTTTCTTTCCCTTGCCAACGTTCACTCGGTTACGCCGACAACGCGGCTCAGCCCAGAGACGGGCGCCAAAGGGCTGCACCCAAAAAAAAACGGTACACTCGTTTACGCCTCGCGCCGGAACACTTCGTAACGCGTAGTAGAAACACACCGCCACTCTGGTTTACGCCTCGCGCTAAAAGGTTTCGTGCTTGAAAGACACGAGACGTTTACAGCAAAGTTGCATGGCTCTATCCCACAACTCTTTCATCTCCGTCGGCAGAAACGCCAAGGCTCCAAGAATACACGTATACACTGAATGCTCCGCCCCTCCCCAGGTTTCACATTAGTGGAGATGGCCCGCTATTTTTGGAACTTATGACTACCAATCGGGGCCCCTGTAAAAGGTTACCAAACGCTAGAGTCCTCAAAAGATAATTGAGCTTTTTTCAGCGCGTAACACAGATTACGCGTCCCGTGCTTCCTGCACCCGCCGCGGTGGCTCATTGGCTAAGGCGTTGTGCTGCTGAGCACGAGGACGCGGGTTCGATTCCCGGCCGCGGCAGCCGCTTTTCTGTTGGAGGCGAAAAGCAAAAACGCCGGTGTGTACGAGATTTCGGCGCACGCTAAAGATCCCCAGGCGGTCAAAACTATTCCGGAGCCCTCCACTACGGCGCGCCTCATCGCCAGCGTTGCGTCGGCGCGTTAAACCATACAATCAATCAATCAATCTTGCTCCCTGTATAGACAAGAATTTCGATCATGCTCCTATTTCGCTTTCTACTTACTTTTTTCGCGTACCCGTGCTCCAGCATAGGTGTCCTGTTGACGTTGTCGGCATCCCGTTGATGAAATGAACAGAACATGCCTCCAGAACATACCTCCGTTGCGTCGGCGCGTTA
The DNA here is from genome assembly GCF_048455015.1 of Haemaphysalis longicornis. Lineage (NCBI taxonomy): Eukaryota > Metazoa > Arthropoda > Arachnida > Ixodida > Ixodidae > Haemaphysalis > Haemaphysalis longicornis. The sequence goes on from NW_027526203.1 coordinate 60,850,897, forward strand.
AACCCTACAATCAATCAAATCTATGGTTATCGCTCCGACCATATCCTTTCCCAACTGACCCTCTACGTATGCAATTGTTGAGAACGTCCTTTTTTCCTGTCCCGCCGCCCCACAGTCCCCTCATTACCCTAACCCTCCTCCTCCCAATTGGAGGGTGCTGTTGGCGTCAGCGGCCCTGGTATACCAGCGTGGCTCTTCTGGCGGAGGAATACCAGTATGTCTTAGTCTGACCACAAATAAAAGCTCTCTCTCTCTCTCTCTCTCTCTCTCTCTCTCTCTCTCGCTCGCTCGCTCGCTCGCTCGCTCGCTCTATTCAATTTCTCGGCGTGCACTTTTAATCTGGTACCATGTAGGTTCCAGTTAAAAAGGGTGGTTTACATATTTTATGTGGATCCGAACAAACGAAACGAACGAAGCTCACACTAACGCGTAAACATGAAGGTAGCAAAGCTGTACGCAACCTTCACGAGCATCACAACGGTTTAAGTCCACGATTGCAGCCGGTTCGCTTCTTCGCTGCCGCAACGACCTGTACTCCATCATTGTTGCTTTAACTGCGAGCTTCCTCCATTGTTTTGGAAGTGATAATCATTGGACATCACCCTAGAGGAGCGTACTCTACGCCGTGTCTTTCTCGTTCCGAGCACGTGTTGCTACGATGAAGGCCGGAGTTTTTTTTTTTTTTTTTTTTTTTTTTTGGTGGGGGGGGGGAAGGCAATCTTGGCCAATCTCCCTAAGTGGTTATGCTGTGCTTGACAAATGTGTGCCGGTCACGCTGGGTGGTCGCCGCGAGGCACGCACACTCGAGGGCTCGGGATTTACTTGGTATTTTTAACTGCCGGGCAGTCGCCGCAATCTTGGCCAATCCCCCTAAGTGGATAGGCGTGGCTTGAGAAACATGCGTACGGGACGCTGGGCGGTAGCCACGAGGACGCACAAACGAGCGCTAGGCATTTTCTTGGTTTTGTTAACAGCCGGGCGGTCGCCGCGAGGCCCGCGCTCATGTGCACGCGGTAGGCAATTTCTTGGTATTATTAACTGCGGACACGAAACATCACGATTTGCTAAACAACTTCGGTGTTAAAATACCTCGAACGAGATGTCTGATCTGGAACCGTCCACTTGTTTTCTTTGAATTTGTGGTTTTATCTGGAACTAAATAAAGAGGGGGAGGCGCTGTCGGAGGATCCAGTTGCTGTTCCACTTATGTTCCAGTTAACATTTTGTAGGAGTGCGTTTCTATCATTTTGGGTCGTATCTTGTACAAAATAACTCGCGCGCTGCAGTGAAGTGTACACCATTTCGCGCAGCAACTGGAACGATGAACCGCATGTATATTTCATGCTTTTTGTCCGAAGATACACGCGCCTTTAAAATACACGCACACACCGCATATAAAATTTAATAAACTTCTCCGAGATCTTCGAAACTACCTTGAAGCAGTTCATTTTCGTAAGGCGGCTAAGATTTATTTTTAGGAATGCCCTTTGACAGAAAATAAAATCCTACTTCTATACCAACGCCGTACGAAGCATTAAAAAAGCACAATAGAAGGACATTTTAGGGAAAACAAGAAATTTCAGGTGCCCCTTTCCGGATTGTCTGCGGCGCTCAAACCAATTTCGTGAACATCGTCTTTTGCTTTGAGGCGTGCAGTGCAAAGTCACCAATTACTTGAATTCGAGAAGGACTAAACGTCTTCCGTTTCACCCTCTTCCGTTCGGCCGAAGCCATAACTGCTACAGTCCTGAAGAATTCGTGGTGCTTTTGTGAAAACCTTCATAACGGTATAGTTGCTGAGGGTATTACATGTCGTGCATTTGGTTCACAAAGCGTCACAGAAACGGCAGTTTTTGCTCAACGCTCAGCCATCAGCTCGCCGTGGTGTAATACGTGCACAATTGTGAGTGCTTCATAAGAACGTATAATTGCTACAGCCTGCGGTGAAATAGGTACTTAGTCGACGTTAGTTATGCCGGGATGGGGTGTACACGTAGTGGTAACCGACTGCGTCGCATTTTGCATGCACGCAGCATGCTATGCATGCAGTTATATGCTTGGAAGTTCGTTTCCATTTTTCGTCTCGTGCAAGAAAAACAAAACAAAACAAATCCACAAGCAGTAAAAAAAGCCCCCTTGCAGGCTGACTGGGTGCCATTCAGAAGGAGAACGAAAAAAACAAAACGATCGATACAAACAACATAGAACATGTAGCAACTATGAAGGTGTTGGGAGTCCACTTTCATTGCAGCTTAACCTGGGATCAACATATCAATGAACTGCATAGGAAATTGTGCAGAACTGTTGGTGCAATTATTATATAGAAATTGATATACACTTCCGGAACGCATTAAACTTTTGTTGTATAATTTCCTTATCGTGCCGCACCTCTCCTCCTCCCATTTAGTATGGAGTACCACAACAAACAAATATTACCAGGTTATTGACGCTACTGAAAAAGGCCTTAAGAATTACTGCGAATGTTTCCTATCACTACCACACAACAGAGCTTTTCACCCATTTCCGTATCGTTATTGTACTAAGTCTTTACGATTTCAGATTGCTAAGCTGCTTTCGTGTAGCTGTTGAAAGCCGCAACTTATTCTTTAGTGACATATCTAACCTAACAAAAAACGCTGTGGCGTACAGAACGTAATTTTCGTCCTTATGGTACACGCCGACACCCCGCAACATTTACAGTCTCCAGACAATAACGTATAACCTCCCGCCGTGGTTGCTAAATAGATACGACACCGTTTCCATTGATATATACCGCCTTTCTCGGAAAATCTAAAAACCCTCTTTGTTTCCTGAAATAGCTTTGTGTGTCAGTTTTTCTTTTTTTTTTTTGAGAAATCAGCAGTTGTATAAAGTGATTATTCGTCATTATTTCCGATGTTTTATGTATACAGCCTTTCTTCAAAAGAAATTTGATTCCATTTGTTGAAAAAAAGGGTATTGTATAGAGTGTTTCTTTTGCCAGTATTTGAACGTTCGGATAATCTCCTGAAGCTCGCTGATGGTTTGCTTTGAAACCGTTTCAAGTCTTCCCAGTTCTTCCTCTAACGCGTGAATTACCATGTCCTTGATAGACTCCTCTTTCTCATGACTGCAACTCGCACTGCTTATTGTCACTGACCGCGTTTTTTTTTTTTTTTCAAAAAGAAAACCTTGGCGCGGCCCTTCGGATTTTTGTAACGCCTCTTTGCGCACCTGCACAAAGCGTTCACGCGGTCCTCAAAATGGTCGCTATCGCTTGGAAATAGAACCCTGAAGGTACATACGAAGCAACTACTTCTGAGTACGACTTGTTGAGCAGTTCTTTATTGTGTTTAACTTTCATTGCCGTTTCATTAGTAAGCGCAAGAGTAAAACTAGAACTGTGAAAAGTAACTGAAATTTCCGCTGAAGTCATCTTTAAAAGCGGGCTGTGACTGAAAGCTCGCTTATAACACACAGGCCGCGCCAAAAAATCCAACGCGGGGAGACGGGTATACAATAAATTGAAAAAGAGTCGGAGGCAACGACAACAGGAAAGCGCACTACAACAACGCCATTCTAAACAAAAAATTTGCCGCGTATCTCCTTCCGTTGCAAATGTCGTCACAAGACGATAGTCTTTGTAGACATTTGCCAAGGAAATGCCCCCCTTCGCTTTCCCGCTCACCTCTCATGCTGTTCCTGTTCCGTCGCGCTCATCCCAATGTAAACACACTAAAGGTTTTCTCAGGGAGATTTGAATTCACCGCGTTCCACTGCTACAGGCGGGGTTCTTCGATGCCAGCGCTGCAGTACGGCGGAGACGCGCGTGAATCGAGGCGGCCGACTTCAAGGTTTATAGAACCGCGTTGCCGTGCTCCACGTGTGTTCCAAGCAGAACGTGAAACCTAGCTAGTGGAACCTTTCTTTGGTGTTGCCGCGTGATTTCTCATATGCCACTGTTGCGTCTTGTAGCGAGTTGTAGCGACCGCAGTCTGCTGGTAGCGGGGCCGGTCGCCGTCGCTTCGTCGAGCCAGGACTAGGGGAGAGCTTAGAGCAAGCTCAGCGGGTTTATTTACATTTTTACAGTGAGTTGTCGAGATGAAGACAGAAGACAGATCTTGGCGGGCCGCAGCACGCCCTTTTTGTTGACCCCCGATCCCTAGTTCCCTAGGTTGGGGATCCCCATACAAAACAATGCGGACCAATGGTGAGGTGTAAGTTCCTCGCTGTGAAGCACCGCCCTCGGGTAGGGACACGCCTTTCAGGTATGTCGACAGATGCACGGCACACACACACACACACACACACACACCCTTGCCACTCGTCAGGAGCATCTAGTCGGTGTTGCTGTAGTAGAAGGGGAAGAACGGAAGACGCGCGAGCGCCTCGTATCTTTTTGGTGTCCGCCGCGCGCTGCGTTCCCACGGTGGGGTTCTCACACATACTTCCCAGGGAGCTAACAAGGTTCGTGGAATCACTCGGAAGGGTTAATGGCTTGACCATTGCCATGCCTTCTTCGCTGTGCTGCCGCCGCCACTGGGTCCCATTGTCCGGTCGTCGCCGTCTGGGCTTTCACGCGCACACGCGTTCAGTTGCTCAGGCCGGGGGACGAGCGGCGGCTCCTTAATCCCTTTTGGGCAACAACACTAAACACCGCTCAAAAGCCGCTGTCAATCAGTGGCCGCCGCCGCGGTGTCGGCTTCCTTTCGTTTCCGTCGACAAGCGGTGGGGAGGTCGACCGGCGGGTGACTGACCCGCGCAAACATGGCGCCGGTGAGTCATAACACCACCCGGAGGTGGCGCGGGCAACAGCAGGTGGTACGCGTTGTTCTGCAGTAGATGTAGAATATCGTTTGCTATCAAAAAACCAAGCGCCCATGAATTGTTTTTAAATAAAGAAACACTGTAAATATCCCTTGTGTACTAATTTCCTGTCTTATATTTGCGTAATGTCTTGTTCTTGTTCAACAAAGTTGACAAGTATGAACATATAAACCGAGCTTAGACGTTTACATTTGGCTGTGAGTATATAAGACTATTGCGCAGTAAACATTTTACTTTGGCCGGGTGGCTGAATCGAGTTACAGACAGACATACGGACAAACAGACAGACAGACCAAAATTTCTGGGTTTAAGTAGCCCAAGAAAAACTATCGTCTTTAAAAAACCGTCACTCTTGTACAAGCAGCCAAGCGACATGAACCATGACGGAAAGAAAGAGGCCCATAGCCACGGCGACGAAGCCGCAGCGGCGAAAGGCCGTTCAATTAGTCCCTACGTCACGGCGCGGCCTAAATTGTATCCAATTGTTGCCACGCACAGACAGAGCACACGACACGGGAGGCGAGTCCAGGAGGATTAACTGGCGATTGCATGTAAAACACAAGAAAAATTCCCTTGCATTTCCCCGGGGGGGAGAATGTGAAAGTGCGAATGCACGGTTGTCGGCCCGCTTGCGGCGCTTGCGCTCGGCCCCCGCAGCCCACCGCCTCGCCGCCTTCTCTTCCATCTCTTCCATCGGGTTTGTAGTATCACGTGTACACCACGCAGTTATCAAGCCGCTATAACGCCGCTGAGTCGCCAACGCACGCCGCTGACGACGTAGTTTGAATGCGTTAAAGATATAAGGCGCGTTACTAACACTGATATCAGCGTCGCGTCCGTGGCTTAGTCGGTAGAGCGTCGCGCTGCGGCCGCGAAGTCCTCGGATCAAAAACTGGCGCCGGATGCTGTTTTTTTTATATAGAGAGGAGGACTGCGTTAAAGATATAAGGCGCGTTACTAACACTGATATCAGCGTCGCGTCCGTGGCTTAGTCGGTAGAGCGTCGCGCTGCGGCCGCAAAGTCCTCGGATTGAAACCTGGCGCCGGATGCTGTTTTTTTTATATATATAGAGAGGAGGACTGCGGACGCCGCCGCCGCCGCCGCCGCCGCCGGCGGTGGAAGGTTTGGGGTCGCTTATAAAGTGCATTCGCACTTAAAAGGAGACCTCGTAAAATCCTAAGCCCTCGTTTCCTAAACTCTGGTATGACGTTGACGTAAGCATGCGGTATTACACATCTGCTACTACCATCTTAGTCACGAGGAACACCTGTAGAGTCTCGATCGGAAATCCGCAGGGGAACCCCTTGCTTGCTTTTTGTCGAGTCACGGTGCCCTTCACTCGAACTGGAAACTCTACCGAGACAACGTTGCCAAGTTTGGTTTCACGTGCGTACCACCCACAAGGCAGCTCCAGTTTACCAAAGTCCTGCTCGTCACAAAGCAACCAGCCTTTTTCAAGCTGTTTCCCCTTTCCCCGCAAAACCCAGCGACAGAGTGGCCTCATCAAGGTGAACATCGGTTCACCTTGATGAGGCCACTTGATTGACGGCTGTTGAAGAGTTGTTTTTTCACCGCATATAGGAAGGCTTCGGATGCAGATTCAAGCCGGGGATCCGATGGCTTCCTTGGGTGGGTGAGCTCCCTCAAACAGGCGTTGTTCAGGTTCTTCTTTGGCTCCGCAGTACATTCCCACTTGGAACAACCTTTCCATTTTATGAGAAAGCCCTTGCTCTGAAATAAAAAGCAGTGCCGTGAAATATCAGTGAAATAAAAACCAGAAAGCAGTGCTTAAGTTAATTCTTTGCGTGTTTCCTGCACAGCTGTTCGCTCCATTTGCTTTCACTCGCGCTAAAACCACGACACCCGTCATATTTAGGTGCATTTTTAGAACTTCGCTTTTCAATACCCAGAGACGTAAAAACATTGTTGTGTTTTGCTTTTATTTTCGGATGTCTGGTTAATCCGAATCGATACAGTGGAATATTGTGTTTTAACATCATCATCATCATCACCAGCCTATCTACGCCCACTGCAGGGCAAAGGCCTCTCCCATTATTATCCAATTACCTCGGTCCTGTGCCAACTGTGACCAATTTATCCCTGCAAACTTCTTGATTTCACCTGCCCATCTAACATTCTGCCGCCCCCTGCAGCGCTTGCCTTCTCTAGGGATGCACTCTTTTACCCTTAATGACTTGCGGTTATCTTGCCTTCGCATTACATGCCCTGCCCACGTCCATTTCTTCTTGTTAATTTCTACTAATATGTCTTTAACACCAGTTTGCTCCCTGACCCACTCCGCTCTCTTCTTGTCCCTCAATGTTACACCTATCATTTTCCGCTCCGTTGCCCGATGAGCCGTTCTCAATTTAAGTTGAACCCTCTTAGTGAGCCTCCAAGTTTCTGCCCCGTAGGTGAGTACCGGTAAGATGCAGCTGTCATACACTTTCTTCTTCAGCAACAATGGTAGGTTGCTATTCATTATCTGAGAATGTCTGCCATATGCACCCCACCCCATTCTGATCCTTCTAATTATCTCTGCCTCATGGTTGGGATCTGGGGTCACAACTTGGCCTAAGTAGATATATTCGCTTACCACTTCCACTGCCTCGCCACCTATCTCAAACTTCTGTGCTGTCCCGAGGTTATTGATCATTACTTTAGTTTTCTGCGTATTTATTTTCAGGCCCACGGTTCTACTCTGTTCGCCCAGTGCGAAAAGCATGCTTTGCAATTCGTCCCCCGAGTTACTTAGCAAGGCAACGTCATCAGCAAATCTGAGGTTACTGAGGTATTCTCCATTAACCTTTACTCCCACCTGTTCCCAATCCAACGTTCTGAATACTTCTTGTAAGCATGCTGTGAATAACATTTGAGAGATTGTGTCTCCTTGTCTGACACCCTTCCTTATAGGTATTTTACTGCTCTCCCTATGGAGGATGATGGTAGCTGTAGACCCATTGTAGATATCCTCTAGTATTCTTACATAATGCTCATCTACCCCCTGGTTCCGTAATGCCTGAATGACTGCTAGGGTTTCGACTGAGTCAAATGCTTTCTCATAATCTATGAAGGCTATATGTAGGGGTTCAGTATACTCAGCTCACTTCTCTATCACCTGATTGATCGTGTGAATATGGTCCATTGTTGAATAGCCTTTACGGAACCCTGCTTGTTCTTTAGGTTGACTGAAATCTAAGGTTGCAGAAATTCGGTTAGCGATTACCTTGGTAAATACCTTGTAGACGACTGACAGTAAGCTGATCGGCCTGTAATTTTTCAAGTCCTTCGTGTCGCTTTTCTTATGGATTAGGATGATGTTCGCGTTCTTCCAAGATTCCGGTACCATTGCGGTCATTAGGCATTGCGTATACAGGTTTGCCAGTTTTTCAAGTACAATTTCTCCGCCATCCTTCATGAGGTCTGCTGTTATCTGATCCTCACCAGGTGCTTTGCCACCTTTCATTTCTTTCAAAGCCTTCCTTACTTCTTCGGTCGTTACTGGTGGGATGTCTATCTCCTCTGAACTACTGTCTCGTTCGGCATTATCCTGTATGTCCCGGCTACTGTACAGATCCCTATAGAACTCCTCGGCCACTGTGACTATTTTATCCCTATTTGTGATGACATTGCCTTGCTTGTCCTTAAGTGCATACATCTGATTTTTCCCCACGCCAAGACGTCTCTTCACTGCTTTCAGGCTACCTCCGTTCTTTACAGCGTATTCGATCCTGTCGATTGTTTTCGATCAGCGTATTCGATCTTCGATTGTTTTAACAAAAACGACCCAAATGGTGGTGTTAATTTTTCTATAAACGTAAAGAAATGGGCAATCGATATTGTTACGTTTTGGTCAGATTTTATAGATAACAGCCCTCGTTGGAAATTTTCTGATGGGAAATTTATGTGATTACGTATTCCAATATTGGTTGTATTATACCAATAACGTTTTTAATAGGCTTAATGTATGTAGAATCAACATCACAGCACTTTGTCGTTTTTAAAAAACAAAAGTTATTTCCGTTACTGTCAAAGGATACGAGAAGGCACTTCCCTTGTTCTCTGGGCAAGAAAAAGCATGTAGTTCACATCATGACCACTATTCGCTACAGACACAAAAGTCATAATGCCTATTACTAGTTCCAGCGATGGTGCTGTTCAGAATAATTTAGCCAGGAGTGTTTTCTGCATTGCGAACGTGACGTGCGAGTCGATTTCAACGTTTCCAGGTAATCAGTGTGTCGATTATATAAGAGCAAACAAGTTTTCAAAATCAGTTCTTAATTTTCCGCAGTAAGCTGTTCGTTTTATTCTCGTTTTTTTTCTTATAATTATTGGGAAGTCAACATTTCTGTTTTTAATAAAACGCTCATAAAGATTACTGTTCTAGCGTATCATATATCTCTAACACTGCTGCAATTCACGGTTGTCAGGCTTTTGGTGGTAGAACTTTCAGTACTGACAATATTTCAGGCTGACAATATTTTCAGTAAATACTTCATAGGCTTTATCGGCGTTTTCATTTCGAAGTGAAGATGTTTCTAAAAGCCCAGTGCTCTTATTTGGCGACACTTGTTCTAAGGTTGTTGTGCGCCTTCCGTTTTCGTCAATCTGCCAATTCAACTGCACACAGTTATTCAAGAAAGGTGACCGTGCGCTTCAGGCTCTGCGTATTCTTTTTGCGACAGTGTGCAGTCAGTTCCCCCAACCGTTTGTTGACCCTGATTCCTTGGCGAAAGCCCTGGGTAGCTTTGGTCATATCATCCGAAATTGCAGCTATAGATATTTAAAAATCTGGCAACAGCAGCAAGAACTTGGCAGTAGCCGCAGCAAGAGAACCGAGCAGTTAAAACAGACACTAAGAAGAGGTTACACAAACCTGGAAACGCAAGCGTGCGGGTAAAAGTTCCAGTGCCCGTCGAGCTGCCGCTGCTGCCAAAGTCTTGTGCGGTTTAGCTTCTCTTTTCATGAACTTGCCTCATCTATAGAGTTCGAAAGAACGAAAGCTCTTGGCGAACGTATTGCGAACCACCGCACGCACATTTTCTGAAATTCACGTTGGTGATAATTCGCCTCTCCGATTTCAAGGACGCCATACTAGAGTGTTAAGGATTAATTAGGATGACCTGAGAATATGTAAGGTAGTCCGAAATATAAACACGCAGCCGTTTTTATTTTCGCCTCCACCACAAAAATGGCTGCTGCCAACGGGAATCTAAAATGCGAACCTCGTGCTCAGAAGCACAACGCCGTAACGTAATTAGCCGTACAGCAAAGCTCGAAACTGTGCGTTTAGGCACCACCGGAGAATAGCAATGACATTCCTGCATTCATTTCCTTGGAGGCGATTGATTTAAGGCTATTTTCACAGAACATAAGTGCTTTCCGCCGCTGTGGAAATGTTTTGCCCAACGAGTACGACCGCAATCGTAAAAATAAGGAAGCGCCTTAATCGCGCTTACGATCCTTCAGATTCACGCGCTGTGACGAATAACGTTTTATGGGAGATGTAGTTCTCACGTGCAATGAATATTCTTTCTCATGTTCCACGCACGTTCAGTACAAAATATGAAATAGGCCTCATAAATGAAACGCCCCGTATACTGCGGGAGTGGAAGCACATTTGAGAATATTGAGAATACCCAGACAATTGTCCCGAACAAAGTAATAAAATAGATCGTCAACACTAAACCGTGAACATGGGCACAGTAGTTGTAAGACCACAGTTATTGTCCCTGAACAACAAAGAGAACCCAATTATTACACGCTCAAAACTAAGAAAGAAACCAAACAAAACGTATGTACGCACCTAGATTGATTGATTGTAGGGTTTAACGCGCCGACGCAACGCAGGCGATGAGGCGCGCCGTAGTGGAGGGCTCCGGGTTAATTTTGACCACCTGGGGATCTTTAACGTGCGCCGAAATCTCGTACACACGGGCGTTTTTGCTTTCCGCCTCCATCAGAAAAGCGGCCGCGCGGCCGGGAATCGAACCCGCGACCTCGTGCTCAGCAGCGCAACGCCTTAGCCACTGAGCCACCGCGGCGGGTTGTACGCACCTAGCATACCTACAGTCGCGCATACAACGCGTTTAGGCAACACATAAAAAACACGTAATGGAAAATCCTGGTGGCCCAAGCTGTAGCTTCGGAGAGGTGTTAACTAGTTGAGTTTCACAAGCCACGGCAAAGCGAGTTTTTTGTTTTGTAGGGGGTGAAGTTCGGTTCTTATTAATAAAAACAGGCAACGCACTCATTTGTGGTAAAAAGCTACTAGAAAAAGCACACTGAATATTATACACATGACAACAAACTAATAAACGAATTGTCGTTTCGTCGAATGGTTGTACCATACATTTCCGCGCAATGTGGTTATTATGGTATAAGGAGCATATAATCCTCAATTGCAACCAAATTTTAAGAAAAATACTTTGTCACAGATTACATTTTTTGGCATAGCAGCTACTATAATGGTAGAGCGCCCGTTTCGATATTAAACCCTTTTGTTTTATGAAAAATGGTTGAATTATTCGAGATCAGTAGTTGTCAGTTCTATATACCGCCATTTCTAGAGTTGTAAATGTTGACAGGCTCAGATTCCTATCGTTCGGTCGAAGCTAAATAGTTCGTGAATAAAAAAAAACATCGTCCGGTGCGATATTTTCCTCAAAATCACCTCCGCTGCAACGAGCACAAAACTACAGTCGAACACGGATATATCGAACTCCAAGGGGATCGCGAAATAGTTCGATATATGAAAAATTCGATATAAAAAAATATGGGCTCTGACACCTCACCTATGGCGGGCGATCACTTACCGATCGTCGCATTCAAGAATGACAACTAATTCCGCACTCACGACGCAACAGGACACTTTATTTCCGTGAAAAAAAAATCGCTGATCTTGGCCTGCTTCTTCCTCCTGGAAATGAAATTAGACGCTGGTCTCGATCTTCTCGAGGCTGCACAACTAGAAAATTCCAGCAGTACGCTGCGCCTTCGCACACCATGCACAACACGCACGCAAAAGAACAGCGCGCACGTACCACAAGAACTTTGAAGGTAACAATTCCAAGGCTATCTGAACGGAGAGAGAGAGAAAAGACTTTATAGAAAACATCCGGCGTGCGGGAGGTCCCCGGCCACGCAGGGCGCGGATACTCCCTATCTATAGACTATGGTAATGGTCCATTAGTCTTAGGCCTAGATCTCGAAGATTCGTGCCCCGGCTAGGCTGCTGATACTCGGATCCCTCCGCTCCCATCACTGCCTCTGGCATCTAAGCCGTTGGCGGTCGGGGCGTCGGGTCCCTTTCTCCGCTGCTTCGCCAGGGCTTCTTCGAGCCGCTGGATGGCCTTCCGTTGATGTTTGAGTTCACTAGAACACACACACACGCGCACTTCCTCGGGATACGTGTCTCTCGAGCACTGCACATCCCCAGCGCGCACCACACTTTCGCACCCCCCCCCCCCCCCCACATAATGTGCTGGAGGGTGGCCGGTTCTCGCTTGCACACACTACACGTAGTGTCCTCGTAAAGGTCCGGGCACATGTTCCGGGCCAGGGTCGGCGTCAGCACACACTCCACCTGCAGTTGTCGAAGCCTCACCGCCTCCGCTCGAGGCAGTTCTTGGTGCGGAGGCGGGAAGGTTCTTCTGGCTTCGCGGTGCCAGGCCAGGATCTCGCCGTAGTCGGTGAGGGGCTCCGCGAAGTCTTGATCTTCCCCGCATGCCCCGAGGTGGCGATCGGCCGCGACCCGGCACGTGGTGAGATCACGGGCCGCAGCGTCCGCCTCCTCGTTGCGGTTCACGATGTTCGGTGTTAGCTCCCTGCCCGCGTGGGCCGGGAACCACTTGAGAGTGATGAGTCTGGGTACGGTCTCCCGAGCAGCCCGCGAGACCTCGGAGGATCTTACTAGCCGCTCGGTGCCCCGCCAGACTATTCCTCGGGCGAAGTTTCTGATCGCCGACTTGGAGTCGCTTAGCACCGTGCGCGTGCCCGGTAGGCTCATGGCCGAGGCGATCGCCATCTCCTCCGCCTGGCCGGCCGTTCGGCCACGCACGGTGCTCGCCGTTAGGAGTTCCCCGGTGGTTGCTCGAACTGCCACCGTCACGAAGGCGCCGCTCCTCCCCGGATACCTCGCGGCATCCACGAAGACTGCACCTTCGTCCTCTCGATGTTGACGAGCGAGCGCTAGCGCGCGCGCCGCCCGCCTGTCGCCGTCCCGTTCTGGATCGGTGTTCTTTGGTAGCGGGTAGACGACTGTTCTTCGGACCACCTCGTCGCCCAGGGGCACGAGATCGTCCTGGTCGTCCGTCGATTCGCCGGGAGGTAGTAGCCCGGCTCTGTCTAGCAGTCTTCTGCCCGCTGCCGTGCTGCCCAGGCGGCTCAGCTGCGATGCGCGTTGGGCCTCGCTGATCTCCAGGAGCGTGTTATGTACTCCCAGAGACAGCAAGGCCGACGTCTTGGTTCCTTGTAGGAGCCCGAGGGCCCCCACGTAGGCTTTGCGGATTGCCGCGTCGATTTTCTGTCTTTCCGCGTTGGTCCACCGATGGAAAGCCCCCGCGTATGCCGCATGGCTAATGACGAAAGCCTGCAGCAGACGCAGGAGGCTTCCTTCTCTCATGCCTCGCGAGCGAGACGAAATCCGCTTTAGGAGACGTGCCGCGATGCCCGTCTTGGTGACGATGTTCTTCACCGCCGTACTATTGGTTTGGGTGCCGTCCACGAACATACCCAGGACTCGGAGCCCCGGGACGTGTGGGATCGGTTCCCCGTCGCCCGTGCGTACGACGATGTGACGAGCCGCTTCTTGGCTTGCGCTCTTCCTGTGCCGTCCTGGCGGTGGTAGGATGAGCAGTTGTGATTTTTGCGGCGAGCATCGCAGTCCCGTGCCCGAGAGCGCGGACTCCACGGCATCCACCGCAGCTTGCAGGCCTGCTTCTATGTCGCCGTCGCTGCCACCCGTTGCCCAAATGGTGATATCGTCGGCGTACAGGCAGTGTCGGATTTTGGGATCGAGTGTCTCCAGGTTCCTGGCCACCTCTATCATAACGAGGTTGAACAGGAACGGGGAGATTACTGAGCCTTGTGGAGTCCCCACGCTGCCCAGCTCTCGCTCTTCCAGCCTCGTTCCTCCCACCTCTAGCCGAGCTGTGCGTCGGGAGAGGAAGGCCTTGATGTAGTCGTACGATCTTGTTCCCAGCCCCAGGCGGGATACCTGAGCCAGGATTGCCGAGTGGCGGACGTTGTCGAACGCACTCTGCAAATCTAAGCCCAGGATCGCTCTGTTGTCGTTCTTCGGGATCCCGCCCGGGGGGTCCAGGATTTCCCGTTGAAGCAAAAGCATGGCATTTTGGGTTCCTAGTTTTGCTCTGAAACCCAGCATGGAGTCCAGGTACATGTTCTGGGACTCCAGGTAGCGGTTCCACCGGTTGTTGAGGACATGTTCCAGCACCTTGCCCACGCAGGACGTGAGCGAGGTGGGGCGCAGGCCCTCTATTCCCGGTGGCTTATTTGGCTTTGGCAGCAGGATGGTCTTTGCTGTCTTCCAGGCTTTGGGCAGCTGCCCGCTGTGCCAGCACTTGTTGTAGAAGCGCGTGAGCGACGAGATGGCCGAGTCGCTGAGGTTGCGCAGAGCTTTGTTGGTGATTCTGTCGGGTCCGGCCGCCGAACGACAGTTCAAATTTTGCGTGGCCTGGCGTACCTCCCACTCCTGGATGTCTCGGTCGAGGGTAGGGTTCGGCGGACCCGCGTAGCTCGGGTGATCTTCATGCTGGGTGGAGGGGAGATAGCGCTCGTTCAGGCGCCTGTGCATCTCTTCCTCCCCCAGTTGTCTTGCGGTGGTGTGCAGGATTTGGGCCATGCGCGTGCGTTGGTATTCACAGCTCTTGGTTTCGTCCATGAGCTGCCTCAGGAGCTTCCAAGTGCCGCCACGGTGCAGCCGCCCGTCAGCCTGGCTGCAAAGCGCAAACCATTGCTGGGAGCATAGCTGTCTACTGTAGCGTTCAATTTCTCGTCCGAGCTCTGCCACTCTTTTGCGCAGCTTCCTATTGTGCCGCTGCCTTCTCCAGCGTTGTTGGAGCGAGCGCCGAGCCTCTAACAAGTGGGCTAGGCGTGGGTCCATCTTTTCGTATTCTTCTGGCGCGTCGACTTCGTCTGTGGCGCCTTCTGTGGCTGTCAACACTCTCGCTGTCCAGTCTTCGATATTGTCAATTTCTCCAAGTTCCGCGTCTCGGAATTTGTGCCAATTGACCAGCTTGTGCTTCGTTGTTTTGCCGTAATTCCCTCCTTCGTTGGGGTGACTTACGAAC
>NW_027526203.1:60866039-61008552 GCF_048455015.1 Haemaphysalis longicornis
TCCTGGACTCGGTGGCACTTCGATTTCTATGATAAAGTGGTCGCTGCCCAAGTTGTGTCCCGTGTTCTTCCACCTTACGGCCCCGCCGTCAGGCAGGAGCGCAAAGGCAAGATCCGGGTTCGTGTCTCGGGCAGTCAACGTTCCAATTCTCGACGGATGAGCTGGGTTCGTCAGTAGCGTGAACTCGGCCGCACTTGCGTCTTCTAGGAGATCTCTCCCCTTGGATGTGGTGTGGGTGTATCCGAGGTCTGTGTGTTGGGCGTTGAAGTCGCCGCAGATGATTGCTGCCGCGTCTCCTCTTTTCGCCAGATCCTTTTGCGTTTGCATCGTGGCGTTCTTGACTTTTTGGAACAGGGTTCTGAATTTGTTTTCCATGCTGTGGGTTGCTGTAGGCGTTGGCAATGTGTATCGTTGTCGACGTCTTCTTCTTGCCGCCTCGAGTCTTACGTCCCTTGCTGGAAATGACTAGCTCGGTGACGCAGAGCTCGATTGCGGTGTCTCTGTTGCCCAAGAATTTGTCGTGTTTTACCTGAGCGATTCCTTTGCGGACAAACGTGCACACTCCCTGCGCCGCACCCTTCCCGCATGTGCGGGCGCTCGGCGGGCAGGCATGCGCACGGTATCCGGGCAGCGTCGGCGTGTCTTCCATGTGTG
This sequence comes from Haemaphysalis longicornis, assembly GCF_048455015.1. Lineage (NCBI taxonomy): Eukaryota > Metazoa > Arthropoda > Arachnida > Ixodida > Ixodidae > Haemaphysalis > Haemaphysalis longicornis. The sequence continues at coordinate 60,866,694 of NW_027526203.1, forward strand.
TTTCCTGTATCGCTAATATGTCTGGTTGTTGCGACGGGTCAAGTGATTCCAGGTGCTGTTGCAGTATTGCTTTGCGGCATCGGAACCCATTTGCATTCCAGTGCCATATCTTCATCGTGCTGTCGCTGTTTCTATCCATTATTGCGGCGACTGTTTCTGCGCGTTGCAGTAACGTTGCACCGCCGTCTCGATGAGTGGTTGCAACTTCTCGGGGCTTAGTAGTTGTTCGATCACCTGCTTTACTTGCAGTTGTATGGTTTGGGCCAGCTGTTGCTGGATGGTTTGGGTGCATTTAGTCAGGAGTCTTTGTTCGAGAGCCTCGAAGTTGCTGCCCCAGCGGTTCACCGTTGTGGTGAGCTGGTTGATGCGTCTGTTGAGCCCGGCATATCCAAGAGGTTGCCTCTTAGCCTTGTCCCCTCCGTGTGTTGCAGTGGTGGTGGTGGCCCGAAAATGGCGCATACCCACTTAGGGGGATTGGCCAAGAAGAGTTATGCTTTCATTAGAATAAATCAAGCGAGGCAAAATAATGGAGCAGAAGAAAGAATTTGGTCTAGGTTAATGAAAGAGAGAGAGAGGAAACACGAGAAAAAAAAACACAGAGAGAAGAATAGGAAAACTATAGTAAAAATCAGCCTAATCGGAGGATTTGACGGAAATGTCGTCGTCTTCATCGTCTTCGCATTCGCTGTCTCTGTCGAGCTCCTCTGTAGGTTGCTCTTCTATTCTTCTTGCGGCCGCAATGATGGACGCCCTAGTCTTGGGAGTCGTCGCCTTAGCGGTGAATTGAAAGGTCTTGGGTACGGTGGTGTTGATGCTGCAGCTTGCCGAGGCTTTTGCCTGGGTGCCCTCGTCATCTTCGTCGGCGTCTATCGACATCATGGTGTTGTTGGCTTCGCTCGTTGCTCTGCCTTCCTTGAGTTTCGCTATGGTTCCGCGTTGGTGCGCTATCGTTAGCTGCATTGCAGCCATCTTCGTTTGCTGGTCCTGCATCATCTTTTGCAGTTCCCTCGCCCACCTCTTTCTTGTATTGCTCCTCGCAACCGTTGCTGGGCATTCTGCCAGACTCCTTATCTCTGCCTGGCGTCGCGTCCGCGTTATCAGGGGTTGTTTTCGTTCCCCGGGACACGGACCTCCTTCTCTGCGTCTCCTTCTTTCCCTCCTGTGTGACGTCAATCTTGTTTTGCGATCTTTCGCGCTCTCGTTTCTGCGAAACCGAGCGCTGACGACGAGTTGTTTTCGACTCTCCAGTAGTGAGGTCAGCCCACGTTGGACCGTCTGACGTCATCTTTCGCCAATCGCGGTTCACCACGTTGCTCCCCTTTCGGCCTGCTTCCAGTTCCGGGAATTCGTCCCTTCGAGAAAGTCTGGCCTTCATGGCGGGTTGCAAGGGCGCTGGCGCCATCTTTGCAGGGGCTTCAGCGTTCTGCTTGGCCCACTGTCTCTTCTTGATTTGGATCGGCGTTTTGAATTTGTTCTTGCAGCTACCCGCGCCCGTAACGTGGGAGCCGCCACACAGCCTGCATTTAGGCTTGCAGTATTCTGCGTGATCTTCGCCCGGATTTCTCCGTCCGCACGCAAAGCACACTTTCACATTTGGGGTAGGGCATACATCCTTCCTATGCCCCACTTGGCCGCAGATTTTGCACACCTCGCGGTGCTGGCGGTACAACGTACACTTTGCAATAAAGCCTCCGTACTTTACGTAGTGCGGGGCCTTTTGCCCTTCCAATAATATTACAACCGACGTGGAGTTGCCCAGTCGGTGCGCGGCCATGGCCGTTGGATTGTACTTGTTCACGATGCACTTGGTGATCTCCTCATCAGTTTCATCGTGCTCAACCCCGCTGATCACGCCACGGGAGGTGTTGTTCGGGGTAGCTTTGTACGCGAAAGTCTCGTACGAGCATTCTCCGATCGTTAGTCTTCTGATCGATCCGTACTGGAAAGATCTCTTTTCGCTGGGCGTACTCAGCACTATGATGTTTTGAGCAGCGTTAAGGGCAATTGAGTCCTCCTCTGCTTCCTCATAAGTAATGTTGGCTGCTGCGAGTATCGCTCCACGCAAAACAGTCATCGCAGTCGTGCTTACGACTAGCCCGCCACGAGGCCTAACCACCACACGGTGCTCGTCCTTCCCGGCAAAGTTTGGCATGCGTGCCGATTTGGCCATATTGGCGTTAACTTTAGCTACGAATTGCGCTTTGGCTGCGCGTTGTCGCTCCTCTTTACTTCTAGCGTTCGAAGCCGAGAGAGATGTGCTCGGCTTACCTTTAGGCTGGGTCCCTTGCTGCGACGAGGCTCCCGTTGCCTGCTGTTTCTTGCTGCGGCGCGAGACTACAACAGTCCAACCCGCGCACAAGTTCGCCGGTTCACTCGCACAGTCCACTGATTCGGTGCACAGTCCGGTGCCGGTCTTGGCAAAGCTGCCGTCGCCGATAGCCGAAACGCTCCCGTACGCATTGGGTGGCGGTCCCGAAGTAGTGTTAGCAGCCTTCTCCCTCGCTGGGTCTACGTCCACGTGGCCGTGTCTCCTCTTGCGAGTCTGGTCTGCATCCGTAGTCGCAGCAGTGATGTCCATGGCTTGGATTTCTTCATTTCCGTAATCCATTTCGCCTCCAGGAGTCGTGGCGAACTCAGAAACGGCGCCCAAGGCCGCTTCAGGGGCCGCGACGGCCGAGCACGTGGCCGCCGCGGAGGCAGTCAGCGTTAGGCTTAGCGGGGCGGCGCCCACTATAGACGCAAAAGTCGTCTTAATTCCTCCAAAATTGGGTAAAATGGCCCAAATTTGGTATCAACGTGGTCCGTAGTTAAGAGGAACGCTCACGTACCAAAATTGATCCGGTCGGGGTCGATGATCCGCTTATAATTAGCATAGTCGACGGAGCCGATGTGAAGTGCGTTCGCTCGCTCCGCGCGCTCGCAGCGCCCCCCTCTCTCTGAACGGACTCCAACAAAGCGCTCGCGATGGTCATCTCCGAGAGAAACAGTGATCTCCGAAAGGTGCGGGAAAACTCGCCAAACAGCAGCAACAGCAGCAAAATGCAAAAGAAGGAGGAGGCCGCCAGCGCCTTCGTTCCCTCTTCCCTTTCCCGATACGAAATCGGGGGAAGACAGACCCAGAGAGAGAGAAAAAAAAACTTTTTCGGCAAGCCGGGGAACGTACGCAGCCACAAAAAAAAATGGCCGCGTATCTGCTCTTTTCGTTGCAAATGACGTGAAAAGACGATAGTCTTTATCGGATTTTGCGAAGTAATGACTCCCTTCGCTTTACCGCTCACCTCTCATGTTGTTCCTCTTGCGTCGCGCTCCTTCCAAGGTAAAGACGCCAAATGTTTGCTTAAATCATTTTAAATTTCCCGCGTTCCACTGCTCCAAACCGGGTGTCTCGATGCGAACGCTGCCGTACGGCGAAGACGCGCGTTAATCGAGGCACCCTACTTCAACGTTTACAGAACCGCGTTTCCCTACTCCACGTGCGTTGCAAGCAGAACGTGGAAACTATCTAGTGGAACCTTGCGTAACTGTTGCCGGTTGATTTCTTAAAATGGCGCCAGAAGCTATAGTGGCGCGGGCGACAGCAGGCGACGGCGGAGTGAATTTTTTTTCTGCAGTTGATGAAGTATTTAATTTCGCAAAAGTCAAGCATGTTTGAATTTTTATAAAGGAACACTGCAAATATCGCTTCTGTATTGATTTGTTGTCTCATATTTGCGTAATGTCTTGTTCTTCTTCAATAATGTTGACAAGTATGAACATTACACCGGACCAAGACGGGTAGATTTAGCTGTCACTATATAAGACTATTGCGCAGGCATTGTTTTGCTTTGGCCGGGTGGCTGAATCGAGTCACAGACAGACAGACGGACAGACATACAGACAGACCAAAATTTCTGGGTTTAAGTAGCCCAAGAAAGACTATCATCTTTAAAAAAAAAAAAAAAGGACGTGCGAAGTCGGGGCATCCCTACCTCGCACTGTCACATTTTCCGAGCGTTCGGGCTTGTGTGCCTAGAGAGATTGTGTGCCTAGAGAGAGACATACCGGGCTCCGTCCGCTAACGCTACGGCGGCCGGTAGCGGGGCCCGACTGGGCAAGCGCAAATTCGTTCCGGTAGGGGGGATTAGTTCCGCGAGCCAGTCTTCGCTATGCCCGCGCATTCCTCCACATCCTCCTCAACCTCAATCGGGGGTGCAGCGACCGCCGAAGAGCACCATCCAGCTCGCGCGGCGTTCGATATACCCAATGTCGGGAAAAATACGGTTCGATATAAACGTACGAATTCCTATACTTTTACACAGAATTTTCAAGGGGATAATTTATGAGTTCGATATAGACAATAATTCGATATACCCGTGTTCGATATATTGTCACAATATATATATATATTACAATATACACACGGATTACGTGCCGCAGCGAGGGGCTTTGTGCGAGGCCAGCAAATGTGAGACTATAAGATGGAGCTGCAGCGTGGCAACTGTCACCCCTGAAGAAGAAGCCGAGCCGGCTTCGAAACGTTGGGTTTTTTGCCTTTTTGCATTGTATTGGTTGGAGCCTAATTAAATCTCAGTTCGATATATCCGTGTTCGACTGTATCCTGCTCGCTTCTGACGCTTCGCAAGCCTAACTGCTAAGCGTGAAGAGCTGACTGTTCACGTCCCTTCTCCCCCCCCCCCCCCGCCCCCCTTCCCTCCCGCCTCCCTCATATAGCATAGAGTTTCTTACAATATACACTTGAGAGGAATCTGGCGCTAGCGTCTATGCGGCTCACATCAAGGCCGTCTGTGTCGTCATGAACCGCCATTATACATCGCGCGCTCGCCTTAGTTTCATCATTGGCTTGGATTGAAACGTTTTAGTGACCGCAAATTTAAACAAAGTGCCACAAAAAAAGCGAAGAATAGTGTGCAATTATGTAAGTGGCAAATAAAAACAGGCTGTTTTAAAACTAAGGAAAGAGGAAGTAAAGCGTATTTTTGCCAGAATGGTTGTGCCTGCTATTCCGCAGACCAAGGTTGTAGTTACGAACAATGCTAATATTTCGGTGGAAACTCAGTAGAGACTCTGATTGTATTAATTTTACCATTATTTCAAATAAAAAGTTGTTTGAAGAGTTTGGAAAGTTTTTTGAGCGTGCCTATGAAAACGTTGCCTTCGTGGTGAACCGCTGCACCGACCGCCAACTAGTTTAACAAGAAAAGAAAACGTGACGTTAAATAACCGTGCAAGATGACAAGATAGGACGCATACAAGCGCCCGTATCTTTCGTATCCCCGTGGTCGTAGCTTGTCTTCGTCGAAGTATGTTTCGTTTCTTCTTTTCGTCGGCTACAAATTTCGCGGCGGCATATTACCCGCTCAGTCATGCGTCCTTCGACTGCGGCATGAGCAACGTCAGGTGCGGTCACGCACTGCCTGCTGTTTCACCGAACACAGCTACTACAGAACAGGGAGGATTTCGGCTTCCTTGTCAAGGCTTCTCTGGTTGTCAGCGTAAGATAATTTTTAGAATGGGCGTTGGCCGCTGTCACGGTGAGTTACTGTTGGTGTCGAACTTTGCCCCCGAAAACTCGCAAGCATACGCAATAGGCCTACCTCCCGCGGCGCCGTGCCCAAATCTCGCTAGTCACACCGGTGGCTATCAGCAGGCTGCGCTGCATGTATCGAAGGCCACGCGTTCGCGCGTTATTGTTAACAGTTTTGACATCTGCATACTCGTGTTCCCGGGATTGCACCGAATATTTCACTCATGCACTTCTGAAAGACCTCCGAGGCTGACGCTATTCCGAAAGGAAGCCTGAGGAATCTATAGCGTCCATAGAGGGTGGCAAGCGTGCATATTCTGAATGTTTCCTCATCAAGCAGAATCTGATGTAACCCAGAGCTGGCGTCTATAGGCGAGAGAAAAATTTTGCTCTGCAAGCTCTGCCTCTGTCCTCTCGGCGCGGCATCTCGTAATGCTCGCGCTTCAAACACTCGTTATTTTTTCTGGGATCCAGACATGCGCGCAGTTTACCGTCCTTCTTTGTGGTCATCACCAAAGGGCTTACCCAGTCTGTTGGCTCTTCCACCTTGGTAATGATGTCGGCCCTCTGCATTCGGTCGAGCTCAGCTCGCAGTGGTCCCTGGAGAGCCAATGGGACTCGTCTGGCTACCTCTGTTTGGTTGCAATACCATTTAGTATTGTCGTTGAATGCGGCCAATACCCGTGAAGACATCTTGGAATTCCTGCCCCACTTGTTCACTGGTGTTCGCCGTAATTTCGCTGATGGACATTGTGAATAGTCCAAGAAGTTCACTCGCACACAGACCAAGAATCGCTTGCCGCCCTTTTTTCACAACAAAAAAGGGGATGTTGACCGTCTTGCTGCCGATGCAGACCTTTAGCGTCGTGATCCCATGGTGGTTGATGGCTGCTCTCCCGTAGGAACGTAGCACTGCGTTGCTGGAAGTTAGCTGCGCTTTTGGGTTGAGCTTGCGATGCATGCTGTACAGGGGGGATTAAAAGAAATACGAACAACGGAGCACACAGCCTCCGAAGCATGCCGCACCGTCTGGCTGCACTGTCAGTAAACTGCGCGCATGCGTAGTTCTTTCGGAGCGCTTGAGACTGTGGCCTACATTTATGGGAAATGCTTGATCAAGAAGGGACGCGAGTCATTTATTTTGAGGCATCTTTTTATGATCTGTCGCCACTGGGCATACTGTTATCTACTACATTCGCTTGCCAAGCCCGCAGCAAGCTGATTGCAGATAGCAGATGAATTCAACGATCATCCTGCTCAGTGGCGACACAGCGTGAAAAGGCCCCTCAAAATAAATGACCGGCGTCGCTTCTTGATCAAGCATTCCCCATAAATGTAGGCCACACTCTCAAACTCTCCGAAACAACTACGCATGCGCGCAGTTTACTGACAGTGCAGCCAGACGGTGCGGCATGCGTCGGAGGTTGTGCGCTCCGTTGTTCGCATTTCTTTTAATCGCCCCCTGTACGGCAAAAGGTTTGCTTGCGCTCCTGTGTCTATCTTCAGTGCTCGCACGATCCAATCCCGCTGATTTATCACGCTGTCAATCGCAACGTCGAGGATCTCGAAGTCCTCCTCACTACTCTGGACTTCTGCTACTTCTTTTGCGCTCTTGCATCTTTCCGCAAAGTTATTTTTAAATGCAGAGCATTTTAGTAACTCACGATGTCACCCGCGTTGGCGTCCGTGGTCCGCATCACTACGTAGTCCGCACCCTACACTATATAAAGAAATAATACCGTCCGGCGCCAGGTTTCGATCCCACGACTCTGCGGGCGGAACGCAAGGTACACGGCACTTTACCGACTGCTCCACGGAGCCGACACAGAATGGAAGGTTACGCACGCGCCTTATATCCTTGACTCATTCAACCGTCGGCCACAAGTGCGCCCTCTCCCCCGCGTCCTCCTCGCCTTCTCTCCGCTCGCAACACCCTCTCTCGCCGCGTTCGGTTCGCGTTCATGTGGTGGCGCGATTTCGGCGCTATAACACTCTCTCGCGAAGGGCATTGGATTGGATTGGATTGGATTGGATTGGCTTGGCTTGGCTTGGCTTGGATTTGGATTGGGTTGGATTAAAGTGGATTGTGCTGGATTGTGTTGCGTCATAGCCGCGCCACGTTGCGTCGTAGCCTCTCCACGTTGCGTAATAGCCGCGGCAGGGGGTTCACGGCACGTTTCACGTTTCACCATCGACTTCATCGACAATGTCTACGCTGGAAGACAACAATTACAACAACAACAACCAATACGTAATCCATAAGACTTGCAGGCACGCCCCCCGCGGAAATGCTCTGCATTTGATCGTGCCCCTCGCGAGGGGGATTTTCATCCGCACCTTCTGCAAGTGCGACCGAACACCGGGCAATTTCGTGAACCATGTTGCCGCCCACACCTACGGCACCGGAAGGTCGAATGCTGCTCCTCATGTTTTCTTGACCCGGTCGACCTGTCGTTGCTCCTGTAGCCACACTTCGTGCTGCGCAGCCGACAATTCTGCCGCCTCGCACACTTGCTCGGCTTTGGCTAACGTTAATTCGTTATCACGCAGCAGTTTTTCGCGGACTTTCTCGCTGTTTGTTCCGTAAACGACTTGGTCCCTAATCATTGAGTCTTCCATTACACCGAAGTTGCAGGACCGGTCCAGCTTCCTCAGGTTTCTAATGAACTGCTCCGAAAGCTCGCGTCAGCTTGGGCTCGTTGTCGGAACAGGTAACGCTCGTGCACTTCGTTATGCTGGGCTGCGCAGTATTAATCAAACTTCTTCACCACCGAGTCGTAATCCTCTTTCCTCTCACCTTCGAGGAAATTGAAGTTGTTGAAAACCTCGAAGGTGGTGTCGCCAGTCAGGCTCAGCACTAGGGCGGTCTTCGTTGCGCTTCCACGTTTCTTGGGGCCGGTTTCTGAAGCTGTCAGGAAGAATTGAAACTTCCGTTTAAACAGCTGCCAATGCTTACTGGTGTCGCCGTCGAAGCGTATCGGTTCGGGGGGCTTCAAAAATTCCATACTGCTGGTCGCTTCTTCTTGCCGTTCAGTTCGACGTAGCTTCGCACCCCACTTCTGACACCATGTTTTGTGTTGGCCCGACGGCCGCTGATAGTGAAGCTAAGCCTCGACGAGAACCCATCGGTTTCTTTGTCGGTCAGTTTTATGGAATACATTGGGAAAGGGCGGAGGGCACAGGAAAGGCGAACGCACACAGCGAGCATGCGCGGCGATGCGACGATAAGAACATTCCACACGCGCGTATAGGCTGACGTGCTTTCCGCTGCTATCCGAGTCACACACGATGCAGCCGGCACCCACGGCGGTTGGGGACACAAACATTCGTCTGCTTCATCTGTGCCGGCTCACTCCTTTCGCATGGATGCAAAACATGAGTGTGCCCCTTTGAAGTTCCATTCGTCACTAGAGCAGGGCTCTCAAACGCACAGCAGTAAGCAGGCCGCAGTCACGAAATTTAGTCCCGCAAGGGCCGGGACAGCGAGGAAGCTTGAAACGAAAAAGAGGGGAAGGGGGGGGGGGGGTCGGGAGGTTAACAAAATGCCAGCTGACGCTGTCATTTGAAAGAAAGAAGTCCTCTCCCACATCTTGTAAGATTTGGCGTCACGATACGAGAAACATACCGATACCGATCTCCAGGATGACTAAAGTCTGGACGCCGATTCTGAAATATAATATATTTGTTCCACGGTGATGCTTCAACATATGATGACCGCATTGTGTCAAAACACCGCGTGGAGTCTCTCCGCGGCCCCGTGCTCGCGCAGTCTGTGCGCACTGTAGAGTGTTCGATTCACAAGTCCAGTTACTTGCCACCATTGTGCACCCGACGGCGCCTGAGCTGAGTGGCCTCCGAGCACAAAAGAGAGTGTCCACTCTTGTAACGTGAAGCCGTGAAAGAATGTATCAACGCGTTTTCGAGCAGTCTCTGGCCGTTTGCGTCCTTGGCTACGCGAGCAAGGCGCGCACTCACGCATTCTCTCTAAAAAAACAAATCAAAATAAATTAACGAAGACACTCATGGGCAGGCCAGGCCGCAGCCGAAGGGCCCGTGGGCCTCGTGTTTGAGACCCCTGGTCTAGAGTCTTACCACGCGCAATTTTGAAAACCCGGGTGCCTTCGTACGTTTCTATTAAATAAACTATCATTTGGTTTCTGTTCTATAACAAGTTACTGTAACAAGTTACTCTTATTTATTTATTCATTTTTTATTTAGCACATACGCGAACCAAAAGTGGTCCAAGCAGGAAGGGCACGTCATATACATGACAACAGTAATAACGGGCATAGAACAATACTGTAACGAGAAGACGAGGAAGTGGACTGTGCAGCCTAGTGCGATGGGCATCGTACACCGACGAAGACGAAGACGGTTGGCGTGGGCTTATCGCTCGTGCTGTGATGGCCGAATTGTAAATAGCTTGCATCCTTTTCTGTAAACAGATCGCTTCAGCATCGACCATGGTTCATGTCATCCGTCCTACCGCCACGTAACATGTTTTGGTGGAGGTTGCGGTTCTGATCCCCTTCGTAGACCTCCAGCTACGCCCGTCTCGGTTTCTGAAGCGACCACCTCAAGGATCAAGGATCGCGTCGGTCCGCCCCAGCCCCGGTGAGCCATTGGCCTGCGCATTCCCCAGCCCGGTGTCCCCTGCCCGTGATCCGACGAAACCAGCCGACCTGACTAGCCGCGACCAGACCAGAAGCCGACGACATTCCCCTGCCCAGTTCTCCGGCGCGATTCCAAGAGCTTGAGGTTCCTTCGTGGCGTCGGCGGCATCGCTGTTCTGGGGCCCATCTTCATGAACCGATCAGCGTGGGCCGTGGCGGCAAGGACTTCACTGTTTATATTCATTTCATCTTCACCGCACGGGTTCATTGACTGTGACCTCGACCGGGACGGTCGTTTTGGATGGCGGGGGGATATGTAACGAGAAGACGAGGAAGTGGACTGTGCAGCCTAGTGCGATGGGCATCGTACACCGACGAAGACGAAGACGGTTGGCGTGGGCTTATCGCTCGTGCTGTGATGGCCGAATTGTAAATAGCTTGCATCCTTTTCTGTAAATAGATCGCTTCAGCATCGACCATGGTTCATGTCATCCGTCCTACCGCCACGTAACAATACAATTCATTCTACAGATTTCATAATGAATAGGGTTCACGTAACTGGTTCCAGTCAGACACTGTCCGTGGAAAAAAAGAGTGCATAAAGGCATCGGTTCTTGCAAAATATGGGGTTAGCAAATCGGAATGGTGATACCGTGTGGGCCGAGTTGATAGAGAAAACAAAAACGGTGATGGATCAATGGCGAGTCTACCGTTAAGTAATAAGAAAAGAAAATCAAGGCGTTGTTAGCGTCTACGGGATGCAAGGGGCTGAATGTCATTGGAAGACATTAGTGCGGAGGGAGAATCAGATGGTAGATATTTTGAGTATATAAAACCAATTGCTTTTATTTGGACCCGCTCGATTTTGTTTAAATTAAGCTTAGTGTAAGGGTCCCATGCTATGCTTGCGTATTCCAATTTAGGTCTTATAAAAGAAAAGTAGGTAAGAAGTTTTATTTGGAAGGGCAGTTACGCAGTTTATGTCTTAGAAAACTGAGTTTGCGAAGGGCAGCTGAACATATGTTGTCTACGTGCAGGTTCCAAGATAAATTACTAGTTATGGTTAAGCCCAAATATTTGTAGCTATAGTGACCTCTGTCAGTTTTGAAGACCCAAGTTGGTACAGGTAATCTAGCGGATTTTAAAGCAAAGCTTTCTACCTCTACCCCCCAAGGGTTCTTTCGCGACCGTTGGTGTCACCAGAAAACTCCAGCGAACAAATAAAAGAATTTACTGGCACCACCGGGAATCGAACCTGGAACTAATACACTAACAAAGCGAGAGCCCGTTGTCTTACCGATTTAGCTACGAGCCCTCGTTTTTTTATTTTTTTTTTGGTTATTACCTTATGCACACACGTAATACAAGTCACGGATAAATTAAAAACCGCCTGCCAAACTTTGGCTGACGGAAGGACTTAAAATAAACATCAAAAGTACATAGCTCTTCCAAAACAGGAAGCCATTCAAGTTCGGGGTCCTGTAACTTGTACACTTCATACAACAACCTGACATTTTGAGCAAAATACTTGCTAACAGTGAGCGCATTGGGGTCCGCATGTAGCACAGCCATTCTGGACCTCCAAATGGCGTGCAAACCCAGCGCCATGATCAAATCATACGGGACTTCATCTTCACGCTCAACCGGAAGGAACCGAATGCCATGCGCTGAAATGGGCAGGTCTTTCTTTAACGTTCTCTGTAAAACGTCCCAAAAAAATACGGCGTCCCAGCACTCCACGAAAACATGTTCCACTGTTTCGGCTTTCGCACACAGCGTGCAGATGTTTGACCAACCAATAAACAGCCCCTTCTCCTCCATCCATGTTTTAACTGGCAGCGTTCCTGTATGTAACTTGAAAAAGAAAGTTTTCACGGATGCTGGGACTGCCATTTTTTTCACACGGGATAACACATCCTGCCCAGGACCAGAACTAAACATTTCACGATAACATGGTACGGGGAACAGCATCTCCCTCAAATTATTTGTAAGGGTTTTTCTCGAAACAGTGGCTAAATATTCTACCGAAAATCTCACAGTAAGAAAACGAAAGGACTCAACCACTTCCTTCATATAGCCTTTCACGGCACCACATCTAACACTTACAGAAGAAACAATATACATAGGCAAGGCATCTACTAATGTAATCTGCATTAAAGTGCGAAGAAATGGATCACGTGTATCACGCAGAAACATAAACCGGTTCACAAGCTGGCGAACAAATACATGACACAGGCCAACACCCCCATGCCTTACTCGGCGAAAAAGGTTACTCCGACTTGAACGCTCCCACATCGATGACCAGATAAAGACTGCGAATACTCTGTGCATTCGCTGCACGTGGACTCATGAACAATGAAGCACCTGCAGCACATACCACAGCTTTGCCAAAAGAAAAAGGTTGCATACCGTGGCTCGTGCGAAAACAGACAATGCGCGACCACCCCACTTCGTTGTTTTTTCGCGCAGCTTCGCCGTCTCGGATTCCCAGTACTCGCCGCTATCCTGATAGCGATCCAGCGGAACTCCGAGATAACGCGCTGGTGTACGCGACCAAGACACGTTTTCAAATACAGATGGTGTTGACCCCCACTCCCCGTGAAAAAAAACCAGCACACTTGGCCCAATGAACACAGCTGTTAGTAAGTCTACAAAATTCCTTCGTTACCGATATGGCTGCGCTTACACTCTCCTCGTCTTCACAAAAAACCGCCACATCATCCGCGTATGTTAGTAACTTCACTTCGCTTGTGTGTAAATGAAAACCACGTACTCCACTGTCATTAATTACTCTTAAACAAAAAGGTTCCAAATAAATTGCAAACAGAAGAGGAGATGCTGGACATCCTTGTCGCACATAAGACAGTACAGGAATACTTCCCGTGACATTCTTGTTGATTATCAGTTGCGTGCAGCAGTGAGAGTACGCCATACGCACTCCCTGTATTATCACATCACCAACATTTATATGCTCCAAAATACAAAAAAGAATCTCATGGCACACTCGGTCGAACGCTTTCTCGAAATCAATTTGAAGCATAGCGACCCTTTTAAACAACATATCACAACACTCCAGCACACTGCGCGCAACATGAATATTTGTAACCCCTTTATGCCACAGGTCTGATGCGGCCCTACTACACTTCTTATCACACTCTGCAATCGTTGCGCTAAGATCTTCATAAGAATTTTGTAATCTACATTGGCCAATGTAATCGGCCGGTACCCAGAAACCGACTGAAGTTTAACACGGTCTTCCGATTTGGGTATGAGGACGGTGTGTGTGCGACCAAAAGACCGCGGCAATACCTTGGACTCGTAGGCCTCGCGAAAGACTATAAATAAAAACCTTTTATAAAAATCCGCACCAAGCCCGTCAGGTCCTGGCGACTTACCTACTTTTAACTCCGATATTGCCGTGTGAATTTCGCCAAGCGATATCGGTCGCTCTAAGTCGTCCCTCACCTCATCTTCCAACCTTGGCATGACTGTAAGAAAGTCTCGCTTGAACTCATCAGTTTTTGGAACTGTGGGGCTAAACAACTCTGTGTAATGTTCTTGAAACGCACTTTTTATGTTCTCTTTGTCACTGGTAAGCGCGCCTCGCCAATATATTTCCTCGATACCATTGCCCCTCGCGTACCGTGCTTCGTCTTTTATCGCTCGCTTTGTTGGCGCTTCACCGGCCAAAAACACTTCGGCCCTCGCCCTCACGGTCGCTCCCCGATATCTTTCTATATCGATGGCTTCTAGCTTTTAGTGGTTCTGATATCTTCTTTATATGCCCCAGGCATTTCGCTTTCCAGTTCTAACATGTGTTGCAGATTATTTCTGAGTTGGTTTTCCACTTCCCTCTCTTGCCGTTTAAGCACTGTCCCCCTCTCCATCGCTACCATTTTGCATTCCTGTTTGAATACCTCCCACCTTTCCCGCCAGCTGCTGATTTCGTCGTTTGTTTGTTTTTCTGCAATTTCCTGTACTCTATCCGTGAATGTGGTGTCTTGTAATAATTTTACATTAAATTTCCAAAGTTCCCAGCTGAACTTCTTACACTCCTCCCTCCTTTCCCCCAACACAAATGAAACAAGGCAGTGGTCACTAAAAGAGGCACTATCGACCGAGTAGTTCTTGCACGCCGCAGCGAGCTCGAAAGATACGTATGCACGGTCCAGCTGCGCATGGCTTGTGCCCTGAAAGTGCGTGAACTTTAAAGGGACACTGAAGTGATATGTAAACATTGCGGGATTACTAGCGCAAATTGTAGTCCGGAGTCCCCAGGCCATGTTTCGACCACTCTAGGCGCGTTTACGCGATTTTATTTAGTAGAAAAACTAATTCGAAAATGCTGTCCTCCTCTCTTTACGCTCGCCCATTTTCTGTGGCGTTTTCGTGTGACGTCAGGAGGGGATGAGGTGGCAATTGGCTGGCTGCGCTACTGCACGGCTCCCCGGCCTTCAGACAGAGTCAGTCGTCCCAGCGTTTCGTCCGCCGGCCGCCGGCGGGTCGTCGCTATCAAGGAGGTTAAAAAAAATTGCTTGGTCGCAATTCGTTCGCTTAGTTGAAAGGAAGCCAGGACACGTTTGTGAATGGAAGAATGTGCCTTTCTTTACTTGGTTTGTTTGTACACTGTGGGTCTATTCGTTTCACCTGCACCGCGTGAACCAGTTCAGGCGGTGCCGCACTTCGCCGTTCGTTTCAGCGGTGCAGCTCGCGGCACCTGAACCGCGCCGTTCGATTCACCGGTGGTGCCGACGGGTGCAGGACGGGTTCATGGCTTTGCCTGCACTCCCTGCCGAGGAGGTGCAGAAGCAGACGAAAAATGTGCAGGTCTAGTTCCGCCGATGGCGGAACCAGCTTTGCACCGCTGTGAACTGGTTCAAGAGGTGCAGGATGAATCGAATAAACCCTGTATCTAGCTCCAAGTCAAGGTCGCTTCACACAGGCGCTGCACAAGCGCACATGCGACGCTTCGCTGACTGGTACGCCAGTAGGAAAATATAAGGCCTCTTGAAGGCTGGAAAAGAGTCAGCGAAGTTAATATAGGTACTAAATAAATAAAATCAACTGATATTTTTACCGTACAGCGTAAAACTAGGGCGCGGGAAGCACTTTTTTGCGCTGGGCGAACAAGAACAGCGGTCAGCAGCACGACTACGCATCTGCGAACGCTTTTCCGTCTACGAAATGCAATTGCTAGACGTGAGCTACTGTGGAAACTCGGGCGACGCTTACTGCACGAGCGCAGTACAACAAATAGTCACCTAAGCTGCTTGAAATGCCAAAACTAAATAAAAGTGTAAACCGGTTGTGCAATATATACCTTACATTAGGAAGGCCTGCGGATCCGGCTTCGTGGCCGAGTGGGCTAAGGCGTTATGTAGTTCACCGCAAATGTTTTGCAAGTCACGAGTTCGAATCCCCGCAGGTACGGTTTTTTTTTTTTTAAGTTAACTTTTATGTTTTCCGCCGATGTTTTCTATATTGAGTTCACCTTTTTTTGGGCCGCAACGTTCATGTCTACACGAACTAGTTCACAAAACACGCGCAGGCTGGCACTGGCGCGCTAGCGACTTCTCGTTGGCGTGCTGTTGCCATAAGCACCGACTGCTTGCAGGCAGTGGGCACAGGCCAGAATGAACAGACCCTTGGCCTGGTGCGAACACGCTTTTTACGATACAGGCATGAGGGAGGCAAGCTCCAAATATGGGGGAAAAGCGCATGACATTTGGGCGTCTGCGGGTACGCGGAGGGCGTTCATGCACTGCGTAGGTCTCGGCTAGTGAATGCTACGACTACAAGCCGTCCTGGGAGGCTTATCTCGTGCATTTTACAGCGGCCAACATGGCAGAAGCGCGGTACGATGATTACTGAGATATTGAGAATGCCCATCCAACAACGCCATTGGTTATGTTTTACAGAACCGAAACCGAAACCGAAACTTGTTTGATTGCTAACCTTGGGCATCGTCCAATCACGGCGCCCCTCCTCTCAACGTCACAGCCTTAGTTGGTGCGGCCGCCGCAAACCGCGCATGGTAGTTTTTCTTCTTTCGCGCTTTGTAAAATAATTACCGATTTGTCAACCGGATAAACGATGAAAAGTGTGCTAATTTGAGCCAGTCTACGCAGTGCAAGCAAAACGGGAGCTTGACAAATTCCCTTCAGTGTCCCTTTAAAGCATTTCTGCTCCCTGCACAGTGCACTACATCTTCTAGTTCGCAGTCTTCAAGAACTTCTGAGAGGACGCTTGCACTCTGATCGTTTGTCCGCGGCGACACATTTCTGTCTCTTCGTTCACACACACAATTAAAGTCGCCCAATAAAATTACTCTTTCTTGCAGCTTTAAATAATCAGATAACCCTTCAAAAAAAACCGTCCTATCCCGTGTAACATTTGGTGCATAGATACACACTGCACGAAATTCTAATCCACAGTAGTTGAAATCACAACACACAATCCTTCCAGTTTCGCTCGACGTAACTGTTTGTACACGAATACCAACGGAATTTCTAACCAAAATACAACACCCCCCCGAAGTTCCCACAGAATGACTCACGCAAACGCTGTAGCGGCCACTAAAGGGCCTTATCATGCTCTCAGTGCTGCTTTCGCTTTCTATTTTTGTTTCTTGAATGGCCATTATATCTATTTCTTTTTCGTCCATAATCCTTCGCAGCTGATACTGCTTGCGCCTAGCCCCAAGCCCTCTTACGTTTAAACTAGAAATGCGAAGCGGCCTATTTAAAATAGCCATAATATCGAATTAAAGCACACTGAGAGCAAAATACAACGGCCAGCTCAACGAACCCTGGGCTCCAGTGTAGCGACGGCGGATATTCCGTGTGCGTTGCCGTGCCCTTGTCCGTAGACTCCCCAAGGACGGCTGTTCGCTGCGCTGCACTACACGGAGAGAATCAGGGGCATTGTTCGCATTGCAGGGCCGAAAAGGGACGTTACGTTATGTGTCCGGTGGCTTCCTGGGCCGCTCCGCGTTGACGTTGGGTTTCACTTTCACCGACGCCCGTCTAGCATGCGTCGCAGCCTTCGCCGGGGGTTCGTCACCGCTCGGCTCAACGGTGCTGGCCTGTTTTTCCTCGACATAATCCCTTGTACGCTTTGAAGAGCCAGCAAGGACACCTGTCATCTCAACTTCTTCTTCTACCTTGCTTTTCTCCCCCTCCGACGCCAAGAGTGGTGCTTCGGTCACGCCCGCACCATCCGTGGCGATTTGGTTGCCCTGAACATCCAAGACTTCGGTGGGCGTTTCTCCTACGGCAGGTGGTTCGGCGCTCGGTGCCACGGCGGCTGCAGGTTCAGGGGGCGTTGCCTCCTTCACCGCGTCCTCGTCCTCTTCCTTGCCCTTCGAAGCGCTCTCCGCGTCTTCGGCGTCCATCACGTACTCGGCCTTGTGGTCGTCATCCCCTGGTCCGGCCACGTTCGCGTAAGTGCGGGCGCACTCGCTATCACTGTGGCCGTAGCGGCGGCACCGCCCGCACCGTGGGACGCGGCACTCCCGACGAATGTGGCCACTCCGGTGGCAGCGCAAACAAAGCGGTACCCGTCCGGGCACAACGATCAAGGGCCTGCTCACCGGCGATCCGTAGCTGGTGCGGGATGTCGTCTACGGTGACGCCCGACTTGAGTCGTGGGGTGACCAGGCGTGTCGTCGAGAGCTGCGAAGTGCAGCCCGGCACACGCCAGCGGTCACGGGTCACTTCGATGACCTTCCCGTAAAGCGCCAGGGCGCCTCGCACTTCGTCGTCTAGGACGTTGTGGAGCACCCAGTGAAGCTTTAGGCGTACGTCCTGGCTCCGCGGATCCAAGATCAGGCACCTCCGCCCCTTCACTTGAAGTTCGGAGGCGGCAACCAACTTCGCAGCTGCCTCGGCGTCCTTGAACGTCACGGCCCACAGGTGGTTCATCTGATATGCGCCCAAGGCCACAACCTCGGGCAGCAAATTCAGACGCACCAGCGGGTCGCGGAAATCCTCCACCTTGTATGGCCTGGCTTTCACGTCCGCGTGCAGAAAAATGGTGTTGAGAACAGATGGTCCGGATGGCAAATGAGGCAGAATAACTTGATAATCCTGGTTTGCAGAGTTGTCAAAAACAGAAGACCTAGTACCGCGAGCCGATGGGCCCGCCAAAGCCGCCCCTTGAACGGAGCTCGTCATCCTGCGTCCGCACTGCGCAGCGGCCGGAAGCAGAAATCCCTACGAGCCCTCGTGAACACGGGAAGACAAATGGTGTACTCACCAAGCACATCTACGGGTTTACTCCCTGTCTTCTCGCTGAATGTCACGTGAAAGCGTCACACTACCACTCACGCCCGTCTAGCGGCCCTGTGCGCACCTTGCTCATGTGCTAAGAGTTACAAAAATTAAAGGAAGCCCACACCAATCCATGGAATCTCACTTTTAGTACGCCAATGTGCTAAAGCCTGTGGCCTCCAGTGTTCACATAAAATATCACAGCTTTTTGTCGTCCGCCCTCACGCCAAATCAAGGAATACATTCAAATACTCCTTGATGACCAGGCCATCACTCCAAGCCCTAGCATCAAGATCCTGGACCTACATCTCGAGGATAACACCAAGAGTGACGTCTCCTTGCAGCGCCTAACAACAGCATTAATCAAATCATACACATGATCAGGCGATTTGCCACCAAGAAGCGAGGCCTAAAGGAATCTGGTAGCTTTCGATTGTTTGAAGCTTTTGTCCTCTCGAGAGTCACTTACGTCAACCCCCTGTCTTCTTCTCGACGACGAAGACAGAGATGCATTACATAATGATTAGAAAGGCAGTCGAGCAGGCCATTGGTCTTCTCATGAGTGCGTCCACACTGAGGCTGCTTAGCACGGGCTCCGCAACACGGTGGAAGAGCTGATAGAAGGCCATCTTTCTAACCAGAAGGTCCGACTCAGAACTGCGGTGGGTAACCGCATGCTTCCCCAGATTGGCTGGGCAGCCCAGAATGCCACTCCGCTTGACGTACTCCCAGACTCTTGGTGACTAAAACTAAAGATGCTCCCTTTGCTTAGAAATATGAACCCCTCACATGACGAGGGTCACCGAAAAGCACGGGCTCAGCGCTAAACACCACCCTCGGTGGGGCTCATGCAGTTATCTACACAGACTTCTCCAAACATCGAGGGCAGCAACACGCCATCAGCGTGGCTACCTCCAGAACCAACCTCCTTGCGTGTACCTCGCTCAGGACCCAACAAATGACGGCAGCAGAAGAGGCAGCCATCACCTTGGCTCTCACTCAACCAGGGGTTCGGAGGGTAGTCACCGATTCCCAGCAAGCCTACTGGAATTACCAGTCGGGTTGGGTGTCCTGACCTGCAATGTGCGTGCTAAGAAACCACTCCCCAAACGGTTCCATTCAGCTCATCTGAACACCGCCTCACGCTTCAATGGAGGGCAACAAATACGCCCACCCAACAAGCCTGCGCTTTTACCTCCCGTGCTATGGAGCTGCACGAGCACAGTCACCCGCTTGTCACGTCCAGGGAGATAATCCAGCATTATCGCCGTCTGAGATAGACCGTACCTTCGCCTTACCCTGACCTTTCCAGAGAACAACAAACTACCCTACGGCTCATACAATCCGGACTCTTACCACAGCCTACGCGTCTTCACGTAATGCATCCGAATCGCTACGACGCTGAATGTAAATTTTTCTCAGAAGTAGGAATACTCCGCCCCGTAATCGGGGTGTGCGACTTTAGCCCTGAGCACCCTCCTCTCTTTCCGTCAACTACCCAACAAGAGCAATGGGAGATGCTGCTGTCCAGGCCCTCTCTACCGTCCCAGGTTCAGCGGGTGGACAGAACACAGGCCGCGCGGACTGCATATGGGCCCCACAGAAGAAGGAATCACTCCCCAAGGCTGCACTCTGGGCCGTTCAGAAATCTGAACAGAAATATTTCTTCCTCCTCCTTCTCAGGCGCAAGTCTCGTCGCCTCCGTCCGCGGCGCAGAGACGGAGAAGTCATATCGTCTAACACCGGGTTGGAGCTTACTTTGATTGTATAAAAAAAGTTTCCACTCTTGTGCTACAACAATACAACTCAACCAAACACCATTCATGCATCATGCATTGATTTAACCTTACCAAGAATATCTCTTTGGAGTAATAAATGGTGTGGTTAAGTGCATTTCACTTCTCTCTGGTTTTACTATTTGTAGAGCGATGTAATCGTTATGGGTGCCGTTTACAGCTTTGCTTTCCAACCACATTCACGGGGTGGATTGGCGCCATTGTTTTACGTGTCAAAATTATGTAGACACTTTTTTCTGCGTTAAGGATCATACCCCATTCGTTGCACCAGTGATGTATATTTCACAGATTTGCGTTAAGTTCATTTTTATCATCGAGAAAGTTAATATCCTGAAACAAAACACAATCGTCTGCAAATAATCTAATTTGTACAGAAGGCGTTATGACATTCACAATATCATTGATGTAGATCAGAAAAAGCTCAAAAAAAGGATCCTAGGGTACACCTAGGAAGCGTCCTAGGTGTACCCTAGGACGCTTCCTTGGGGTACACCGGATGTTACACGAAGAGACTGCGAACGATGCTCATTAATCGCAGCGAACTGCTCACGGTTATAAAGATAGTCTACAATCCAGTTAACCAAAATGTCTGGAAGGCCAATACGCTCAGTTTTAAGATCAATTTATCGTGGGGAACTCTTTTAAATGCCTTACTGAAATCTAAAAAGATTGTCAGTTTGCCGAATGTTAGCAAGACTAAGTGCAAAGGGTGAATTATTGTAACCAATTGTGCCACTGTAGAATATCCCTTTCTGAAGCCATCCTCAAAATTCGTCAGTATTGAATGCTGCTCAAAGAAAATTACAATTTAGGTGGCAATTATATGTTTTATAAGTTTGCAGCAAGATGAGGTTAATGATATAGGACGATAATTTTGACGCGAAACATGGTCGCCTTTTTTGAATACAGGACGAATGCGAGCGGCCTTCCAGTCTTTTGGTAGCTTGGATGACAATAATGAAATACAAAAAAATTTTGTGTAGGAATTTCGCAAGATGTTCAGCATACCTTCTAGGAAGTATACATTTGGAAGATCATCAGGTCCGCACGATGTTTTGGTACTAAGATTTAACATCATTGAAAATACACCGGAATAGGACACAAAGGACGCTTCGCTGGGACCTTATCGTTTGGTACATATACACTGGCGTTGATCGCAGGGCAGCCAGGGGAGTGGTCGGAGGGGCGTACGGCACGGAACGGACGCTCAGTGCGGTTTTAGCAGCGCGCCTTCGCTTTTCCTGTCATGTGCCGCTGAAATGGACTTTGTTGAGTACTGAAAAACCTCGGGTGAAGGGTCATGCCGTTAACTTGTTGCGTTCCTAGCTAGCGATCTGGTTTTAGAGGGAACGACGACAAAGCACCACTATTTCGCTCTCTTTCTGACGCCTAGCTGCGTGCGAGATGGAAGCGTGCCACTCCTTGAAAATAAGTTAGGGGATTTGGCCTTGATTCCATGCGCGCCCGCGTATGTGGAAAACATTTTTCTAGACAGCCGAACTGTTGCTGCAAGTGCCGGATGCAAATTCTAGATGCAACTTTTTTTTTCTTGTAGGCACAACATCAGAATTACTTGAGAAAAGAATAAGGCTTTGAGGACAACGGTGCGCTCGATATGCACAGCGAGTGGAGGCGGGAATCTCAGCCAGCTAGAGCTGCTGTGGTGATTTTTTTTTCTGCTTTGTCTTCTCTTCCCAGTGGCATACCCCCGGGGTGGGGAGGTTGTAACCCCCCCCCCTCCCAGCGGTCCGTGTATTAAATATATATTTCTCTTTCTAGACCCTATGTTGTTTCTTGTGCATGCGGAAAAGTACATGATATTTTCAAAATATTATTGCCGCAATTCCCCCCCCCCCCCTCAGACAGAAATCCTGGGTGCGCTAATGTCTCTGCCTGTCTTGTTTTTCTTGGGGGACGGGGGGGGGGGGTTGGTCTGTAATCAGGTGCATTTCCAGAATGTAAACGGACTTGTTAAAACCACCGCCTTTTTTAAGTGCGAATGCACTTTATAAGCGACCCCAAACCTTCCACCGCCGGTGGCGGCGGCGGCGGCGTCGGCGGCGGCGGCGTCGGCGGCGGCGGCGGCGGCGTCCGCAGTCCTCCTCTCTATATATAAAAAAAAGGTTAAGTCTCCTGCCACGCGCGTGGCACGAGCTACGCCCCCCTGGCAACAGCTGCTGCCACGCAGAAGTGACGTCAAGCTAAAATAATCACGTGACTTCCTGTGACGTCACAAAACAAACGTCATGTTTACGTTATTTGTTCATGCCGCTTTCTTGCGTTAACGACGACGGCAGCCGGGTGTTTACGTCTTGTGTCCCGATGTTCTCCGCCCGTGGTTCGAATGGCAGGCCTGACGCATTGTTACTTCCCTATCTCCCTGTACAGCGGCTGCTTCGCGGCGCGTTTTTCTTGTTGGGAGATGTGCTTGTAATTATTTAGATTGGGTATTTTTTGACCTTGCTGTTGCACGTCTTGGTAAGCCTAACGAATTGTTTTCTGCACGCTGCTTCGCCCCGCTTTTTACATGCTGCTAGAACTGTCGTGTTGTCGTTTAATATTTTGTAAGCTTCACGTTGTCTTGCAGTTCGCGTGCTATCGGCTTTACGCGCCTGCATTTGTTGTCTACTTGTGCCTCGCTTCTTCCATGCCAAGCCTTGTGTTCTATTCTGGAGTGGTGGCTCAATAATAAAACGTGGGGATCAGTACTTTCCATCGCGTCGCGCCGTGGCTAACGAGGTAGCTGTCTTTGATGACATGCCAACGCTAGCGACGTAGTGTCAGCGTGTGCACGAATCGAGTGTCGTCAGGTAGCGCACGGAACCATCGAACGCAATCCGACCTCGCATGTAGCTTCTGCAATTTTTCCCCCGGGCAGTAGTACTATCGCCGAGAAATGTATCCAGCTGACTATTCTGCAGAAACGATCTGTGCACGCGGCGCTGCAGAATCCGTGCAGGGAGCGCAGCTTCACTTCCGTGGGGGGAGCCCAACTGCCCGTCCAAAGATATCTACTCAAGATACCACTGAAACCATTCGCTGAATGGCTGGCTTCTTGTGCAAGGAGGCTCAAGCTCCAACTGTGCAAGCATGGGAGAAGTGCAGCCGATAAGATCGCCGTGTGAGCCAAGTTTGGAACTTCTGCTAATAGTCCTTTAAAAGTATGGTGTGCATAAGGTTAACAAGTGACAGTTCAGTTATTGTTCATCTATGCTCAGATTTGTTGCTTAGAGTACCATTGTGCTTTCAACTTAATGAAATGATAGGCAAGGCTTAAAATTACTGCTTGGCTTTTATTTCCCTTTCCTGTGCTCCAGTACCTTTCGCCTCCTCTAACCTGGTGAGGCAACAAAACTTCCTCCTGCATCTGCTTTGAGTATGTATTTTGATAGGCTCGTTCCTTCTTTACTCTTGTGTTTGGCTTGGTTGGAATTGAACATAACCAGCCACAATACTTTCATTCACTCAGCAGGATAGGCTAATGATGATGATAGCTTATCTCGGAGGCTTGCAGTCTATGCACAAATTCCAAGTGGCTGTGACATCTATATGCCCATCCCAAGCAATCTGCGGAGTTCAACTTGACACTAATGCTTGTATTCGCAACTGGTGAAGCGTGCTTAAGCGTCTACTGTGCAAGCCTTTGGGGTAGTGAACAGGAAGAGTTTCCAATTGTGAGGCGACGTTTCACATTCTATTGCTTTTTAACTCCGCACTGTGTAAACTGTTTTGTAAAATTGCTTAAGTGAATTTACTTAGTGCTAAGGGGCATTATAAAATGGCCCACATTTCGTTCCCAATGATGCAAGTCTCGTCAGAAGCCAGCTGCTAGAAAACACATTCACGGGTTGTGTGTTGTGTGCCCATTAGTTGTTTCTTTTTCTTCCACAAAACGGGCACTAAGACAATCCTTTAAGCCAACAGGCTTAAAAAATAGTTTATCAAGTACAACTTCGGGGTAAAGGTTAGTGTCGAGCGTGGCATTGCCCACTCCCGAGGGTACTTCTTAATACCTTGTGCAAGAACTGGAGCCAAGGCCACGTGCGTGGATGTGAATGTCTGTCGGTGTTTGCGAAAGTTGCAGTACAGCTGGAAGGTGTATGGATCATGGGTGGCTTTAACAATAAAATGACTGCTGAACGTACTTTTGCTCTGGTATCAATGAGCAGCATGTGAGCATTGATAAGTGCTTCACTGTTGACATTTTTGTTACACAAAAGCAGGCCATGTTAAGGCCCCCTGGCAAATATTCATGAAAAACACTGGACCAAAAAGCTGCCAACACATAGAAACAATGTTGGTCACGGCACCTTTCCAGTACTTCAGTACCGTTTATCACCGCTGTGTTTTTTCCCCCCAACTAGTAAACTATCCCAGCGTTGCACCTTAAGCCAGAAATCAAACGCTTGTCAATGACAAGTGATCTGCCAAACTTCCGTGTCTATGCAAAAAGTGAGTAGCTCTACTTTCTGTGCACTGTTTGTGCTGTGAAGCGCCATTTCTAAACAAAATGCCAGGGTTCTTCTGGAAGATGCAGCATTAAAACCTCAACAAAAAAGGAATAAGCAAGCGATACTCTTTCTGCAAGCACCACCTTAACACCGCTGGACTCTACCTGTAGCTCCATCCTTTCCCACTACACAAACAACAGAAGAAGGTACCCTCCTCCCCACCCATCCCTTATCCCACATGAAGCCTATGTCTATCGCCGCCTTCAGACGGAAACTTTCTATAATCACACGATTCTCTCGCACATCTCCCCATCCCTATTCCCCCATAACTGCCAAGCGTGTGACCTTCCTCTTACCACCTTCCACCTAGTCTTCTCCTGCCCGCAGCACCCAACCCCCCTTCACTCCCCCACCCTTGAGCAGTGGGAGTTCGCTCTGACCAGCTCGTCACCGGAGCAGCAGCTCGCCCTGGTGAAACGAGCTCTGGAATCGGCACGGGCTCGCGGCCTCCTGGACGTGGGAGGCTGACCACTTCCCCTTCCCTCTCCCCTAAAGCTCAAATAAACGTTTTACCACCACCACCACCACCAAGCGATACTCTCTTGCACTACACTAGAGTCCTGTGAGAAAGCCAAACCAGCAAGTGATCTTTTTCTACAAAGCGGTGCAGACGAGCCAAGAAAAAGATTCCTTTTTGTGGACACCAAAGCTACGCTGGAAAGCCAAAATGTGTGGTGTCTGTTACTGCAGATTAGCTGCAAGATGGGCATGTTCATGCAAAGATTTATGAACCAGGCTGGCGGGGTAACAAAATCATTGAATGAGGTTACAACAAAATGTGTTATGAAAAATGATATAATACTGTTTGCTATAAATAGCAATTAATGGTATAAAATGGTTTTGACACTAGTGAAGTGGCCTGTTGGAAATCATTGGCAAAACCTAAAGAGCAACATTTCATACAGCTGCAAATGTGAAATAGCAAAGTGTGGTTGGGGCCTGAATTCAGCAGGCATGCTCCAGCTGATAATGTATTATTGCAGAGCAAAGTAATTATAAAGGCCTAGGGTAAAGGTGAGCTTAGTTGAGTTACCACCAAGGTATTTGGTAGAGAGAATAGTTACAAAAATAAAGAAGCAACATGGGAAGCTTTATTTTTCCTGATTTAAGTTTATCAGCACTGAGCTTCATGTTCTGCATGTCCCATTGAATAATGTCACACCTGCATGCACTTGGCACATCACATTTTACGGTATAACACAGTTTACTTCGAACATAGGTAAATAAGAGAATATTGCATAAGCAGTTCATTTATATGTGAAATAGAAACAGCAGGGTTTATGAAACGAAGCCCGTAAGTGTGCTGAATGAAAGGGACCAATGATGAGTTTATGTTGTTACTAATAACAAATTTCAACGACCTTGTCTGAAACAAACCTTTCTATGGAGGGACTGTGTAATCATAGGATTTTTTTTATAAAAGGTTGTAAATGCCCTGTAAATGCATGTCAAAAGGTATTTTAACGTCCTAGTCGTGGCCTGTGAGTCATCGGCGTTTTTTCTGGTGTTTAGATGATCAAGGGCTGTTGTACGGGATCCACCTTCTCTTCTTACTTTGGTCACCATCTTTCTTAGTCACTGCATTCATGTGCTTGGTCAGGGAGCTAGCAAGCGAGGACGACAGTCGGCACCAACTATCAGCCGAGTTCCTTCAGGCTGGGACAATTGCTGGAGAAGCTAAACAATGTTTTTAAAATCCCTAACTGAGAGCTTTCACTTTTTGTTTTGTTAAAGTACATTTAGGCAACCCTTCAAGAACTGTCCGAAATAACAAAAATGACTATTCTGCCCGTTAAATAGTTAATCTACGCACAGTGAACGATGGCATAAAATCTATCAATGCGAACCTACCCTTTGAACCTGCCTAATATTTAGCAGAGACTCACTCCATTCATTAGCTGTTTTATGGCACTGTGTGGGTGGGCTACTGGTTTCCACCTATGGAGCGTGTGGGCCGCGCTAGTTTCCAGTCGTCCTGTCAAATGTTTTTGGAGACTAGCACTACCCTGCAGTGTACGAGCCATGTATTCCTTGGGTTGGCCATGTGAAATTCTAGTGAATCGTTACAAGCCACCAAAGAAAGTGAGCAGTTGTTTATCGACCACTGTTTTGTGGCCACGAAAAGTTTCGTTCATTAAAAGGACTAACAAATGACATCAATTTTATTGCAAACTTCAAACAAATAATTGGTATTACAGAAAATGTGTAAAGCAGCTGGAGCTCCATAGCCACTTTCCAGCTATTTCTCCATGTCATCATAGAGACTCTTGTTTGTGCGACTAACAGATACCGACCTATTCCACTGCGAAGAAACATAACTGGGCGATTGTAGTGGGGCCTCTAGTTCCGTTTGATCATATCACTTGAGTGTTTACGTACAGTTAACCTACTGACGACTGTGTTTATAGTGCATGCGCATATAACATCAGTGTAGTTTGAAATTGGGATCTTTTTCATCATTTATTTTTGTTAAATTCGCCCCATGACAGCTTTGACGTTTGCCTATCAATTAAATTTGCAGCATGCTCGCTGCTTATACCTGTTTACACAAACAATCCGTAGATGCTTTCACGTTCCAGGCACATCTTAAGATTAGATTCTCTTTGACGTTGCTCATTGAGCCTGTGCAGAACCCATAGGTTTTCATATGCTGGAGTGCATGTAGGTGTATTAGACATGATGGCCGGCCAAGCGTACACCCTTCCTATTACCGTCTGTACAGCCTCTTCTCTGACCCTATTGTCTGGGTGTCCTGAATTAACTTCCTTTGCATGAGGGACTCAGTCAAGTCTGGCCAACATAGCGTACACCACGGTACAGAGAGACGTGAAAGTTATACCAGTGCAGTGGCTATGCGATGAAGCGTCTAGCTATTCTACCTTTTGAAGGTCGCAGGTCCTAAACTGTCGTAGAATCATGTATTCTACTACGAAATCTTTGGTTTCTACTAGGAAATCTTTTTAAGCGCTGAATATCACGCAATTATGATGCTTGTGGCGCATGCTCACAAGACTTTTCTGCTCATAAAACGTATCGTGGGTGTAAAACAAATTTTAAGCTACAATTTCGCCCACTAGAAAATAAGAACTTCCCGACTTTCGGAAATTTTCCTTGCGAATATTTCAGAAGAGGAGATCTACTGTAGTGGTACATACGTGGTACATGTGTGGGGACACCAAAGATTACCTTTCCTATTCTTGGCGCAATTGTCTGTAATTGTAATGCGCACATGTGCCTAGTAAAAAACAGTTGCCGCCACTACCCTTCATCCTCGGCACTGTACATTCCGATTATCTTTTGGCGCTGCCAAGTTGTCTTCATTTCGAGAACACACACCGCGATTTCAGGTCGTGGTGCAAACTTGCCGTGGTGCAAACTGTTGATAGCAGATGCCGCCGCGCCGACATGCGTCGGAAGGTTCACAGAATTACGCTCGGACGGTGTCTTTTCTTGTGTGGAACGTAGCTTGTTCGAACGGGGCCAGTCGGCTGTGCGACGTCGTCTCACGTACGCTGAAACTGTACGCAGGTACCATCGGCGTACACCAAGCATAACCAAGCGGTCACGGGTCAACATTACTCGAGAGCGGCTATTTTGCTGCGGTCTGGAAAGGCTGGCTGGGTCCCCACGCAATACATAATCGCAAGCAACTTTCTCACGTTTTCAGATAGTGCTTCTAACAATATGAACTTCGGTTTATCTACGTTGTCGGCCCGAGAAAATCGGAGCTTCGTCACGCTTTCGGATACGCGACTCCATGTACGCGATACGGCAGCTGGCAGCAGCAGCAGCATCGCCGGCTGCTCCCGCAAGAACAAAAATTGTTTGTTTAGAAAAGTTTTAGCAGTTCAGTGGTGCGTTATTTTGTACTACAAATAAAAAAAAATGTGTATTTCGGACTACACTACACAAAATATTGACAATTATTAATGTTATGACGTCATTATGACGTCACGCGTGGCAGCAGCCGTTGCCAGGGGGGCGTGGCTGGTGCCACGCGCGTGGCAGAAGACGCTGCCAAAAAAAAAAACAGCATCCGGCGCCAGGTTTCGATCCGAGGACTTTGCGGCCGCAGCGCGACGCTCTACCGACTAAGCCACGGACGCGACTTTTTTTTTTTTTCTTTAATGCATGGAAATGTTAGAAAACTTCAAAAGACGAGACACTTAACACACAATTTAAGCACTAACAGACAGTCGAACAAAGATCAAAACTCAGGCAAGCAAACGCACGCATCCAAAAGAGGCAGCCACTCTGGTGGATCACTCTGCGCAGCATAAACGCTCCGCACCAACGCCGCCTGTTCCCGAAAAATGCACTTGGTCGGCCTAGGGGGTTCCGCATGCCGATCAGTCATACGGTACTTCCACAAGCTAAACAATCCTAGGAGAACGAAAACGTCATATGGCACCCGATTAACATCTTCAAATGGCAGGACGCTGATATCAGTGTTAGTAACGCGCCTTATATCTTTAACGCAGTCCTCCTCTCTATATAAAAAAAACAGCATCCGGCGCCAGTTTTTGATCCGAGGACTTCGCGGCCGCAGCGCGACGCTCTACGGACTAGGCCACGGACGCGACGCTGATATCAGTGTTAGTAACTCGCCTTATATCTTTAACGCATTCAAACTACGTCGTCAGCGGCGTGCGTTGGCGACTCAGCGGCGTTATAGCGGCTTGATAACTGCGTGGTGTACACGTGATACTACAAACCCGATGGAAGAGATGGAAGAGAAGGCGGCGAGGCGGTGGGCTGCGGGGGCCGAGCGCAAGCGCCGCAAGCGGGCCGACAACCGTGCATTCGCACTTTCACATTCTCCCCCTCGGGGAAATGCGGGGGAATTTTCATTTGCGGGCAATTTCTTTTTTTATTATTACCCGGACGACCTTTGTTTCCGTGGATTAATAGGCCAGGAATGAACTTGCTATATAAAATGCATCGTCTTCATCTGCTTATAACTATGTCAACTATGTTAATATTTTATGTTTAAAATATACATAAAATTGTAAACATATAAATGTCCGTTGTGAATGACATTCGCGAGCTCACATGTAACGAGCGATGTACAAAGCTGCGAGAATTATTAAAAATACAAAAGCTGCCGTTCCCCTTCTAAACTTTAATTCCACACCCACCTTGTTTCTGATATCATCAGAAACCGAAGGCAGCCGCGTGAGTAAGGCTTCGTTTCACAGTATTCAATAATTCCAAGGCTTAAGTTACCGTGCTTTGAAAAATCACATGATGACCCCGCACTGCACCCCGTGTTCGCGACGAAGGAAAGCATTGAAGAAATTGAGTCCCAGGAATTGAGGCCCAGCCGTGCAGAGTTCCCCTTTCTCACAGCGTTGATATGTCTCCCCGGCTTTTCGCAGGGGCTCAGTTCTACAGGCGGCGGATATTCGTTCCGCATGTCGCTCACTATATCCACCACATGCCGGGTAAAAAAAAAACTTGCAGAAATTCAGAGAATTGTCTACTAATGCGTAGCATTCTTACGCCGCTAGTCCTCATTACAAGTATTTTATAGCCATATCAGGCTATGACTACCCAAATGCGATGGGTTATTTTATTGCTTGAAGGTTTTCCTTTGTTTCTTTTCACCAATTACGTGATTTCCCGCGTAATTTTTTTAATTTTTTTATTTTTTGTATGTTCTGTTTTTTTTATTCTGTTTGATAAATTTTCTCTAATTACGCTTTTATAAAGATTACATGCGTTAAATCCGCCAATTATGCATTTTTGCGCAAATGCAGTGCGTTACACGGTTGGTCCGTTTTCACGATTTTTTTATCCGCGTCTCCGTCGTTCTTTCCCGGACTTTTTTATTTTCATCTTCATTGTTTCGTTGTGTTGTATAAGAACCATATTTTTGATTTTGGCATTTGGTTTGTAGAATACTTTTATTTTTCTATTTTTTGTATTTTTTGGTTTTTTAAAATTCTGTTTGATAAATTTTCTCTAATTACGCTTTTATAACGATTGCGTGCGTTAATTCCGCCAATTATGCATTGTTGCGCAAATGCGGCGCGTTACACGGTCTTGGCTGTGGGGGTACTCAGCAAAGAATGCTACGCTATAAATAAAAAAAAGTCTGGAACCTCGGCGCCTATGGAATGAAAGCACGGGGCACCTCGGCCAAGCCATTTAGGCTTTCGTGCGCGTGAATTTTTCTTTGAACCGAACAGCTCCATTTCCAGAGCTTCTCTGGCCGTGCTGTGAAATCGATTTTCAAGGCTCAGAGCTGCAGCTGGGCAAGGAAGGCTGTGCGGAGCGCCGCGGTCAAGGGTCACGGAAGAATTTAAACGATCACGGAACCCAACTTTCCCTAAAATATCCTATGCATGGGTACTTCTGAGAAATCTCCCGAAATCAAACCCTGACATCAGTCGACAGTTTTGAGCGTGCGGTCCGCCTGATACGGATTACTCTTAGGGCTGCAGTTATAACACCGTCCTGCCGGCTTCGTTTTGTAGTAACCTTAAGGGCATAACTACCACCAACGAGTTTCTATACAGAAATTGTCGGCAAAGCGGGCGAGTTTCTGCCGCTCCGCAGAGCAGCGGCGGCAGCTGGATGCCCTCCGATCTGCGGTGGCGCCCTCGCGGTAGCCGTTGTCCCCAAACGAAACTCGGGTGGGAGTTTCATGACAAGAAAAACATTGAAGGAATCATTGAAGGACTCTATTGATACTAACGTTGATGTCTACGTCGCCTGCTCAGACAACTTTAGCCGTGTGAACCGAAACGGGGTCCGGACAGTTTATCGAACGCCGTTTTATCAAAGTCGTTTTATCGAACGCCGTTTTATCGAACGCCGTTTTATCGACGGACGTTTTATCGAAGCCGTTTTATTCAAAGTGTTTTTCCCGGCCTTTTTGTGTAACAAAATTTGCAGTAAGTTTTTTTTAGTTTCCTCCTCGCTATGTGATTTGCAATTCTTGTGTCTACAGCGAGCCTATTTAACAGAATTTGCAGTCTTTGTACTTGTCTTTTATTTCCTGCGTGCTTTTTGTTTTTGGGATGCGCGATATTTGTATCCACAATTTTTCTGTTCATTTCTTTGCGCACGTGGTACTGCGATGACGAATCTCCTCTAGTCCCCCCTATTATCCGAAGCATATCATGGCAATGTAGCGTATAGGCTATAGTTCATACCACAAGTTGCATGCAGCACTGTGGAGGCTATATTGTTGTCAGTAGAGCAACCACTGGGGGCGCGCAATTTACCGAGAAGGGGGTTCGGAAAGGACCTTTCAGTATCCCCTCTCGGCAGGAGGAACCACGAGACCCCAGCGCCTAATCTCGCTATCCTTCGCGATGAGTTAGGCGCCCTCAGCAGGTGCTCTATTGACCACAATGTAGCCTCCACGGCGCTGCATGCAGCTTGTGGTATGAACTAGAGAATGCCTCGATATGCTTCGCCCGATATACACCGCTTTCGTGTCGACACAGAACCTAATTATTTCGCCGCGTATGTTCTACATAAGTAAGGCACTTCAGGGCGCTTGTGGGTCCAATGTCAAAAACCTAACTGTAACGCTATCAAAAGTGTCGCCCAATTTCCGCATTGCTAATTCTTAATGGGCACTGAGTTCATGTTGCTAAGAGGTTACCAAGCCTTGTCTTACTGCTTTCGATGCTTTGCTTATTACTAACGAGAAAAAAGTTACCATATGGTGCATTTTCATCTCCCCCCCCCCTCGTTGCACACCAGCATGTCTGAGGTTTTTAGCCGATACTCCTAAACCTTTTTATCATAAGCATAAAAAAATTCCCCCGCATTTCCCCGAGGGGGAGAATGTGAAAGTGCGAATGCATGGTTGTCGGCCCGCTTGCGGCGCTTGCGCTCGGCCCCCGCAGCCCACCGCCTCGCCGCCTTCTCTTCCATCTCTTCCATCGGGTTTGTAGTATCACGTGTACACCACGCAGTTATCAAGCCGCTATAACGCCGCTGAGTCGCCAACGCACGCCGCTGACGACGTAGTTTGAATGCGTTAAAGATATAAGGCGCGTTACTAACACTGATATCAGCGTCGCGTCCGTGGCTTAGTCGGTAGAGCGTCGCGTTGCGGCCGCGAAGTCCTCGGATCAAAAACTGGCGCCGGATGCTGTTTTTTTTTATATAGAGAGGAGGACTGCGTTAAAGATATAAGGCGCGTTACTAACACTGATATCAGCGTCGCGTCCGTGGCTTAGTCGGTAGAGCTTCGCGCTGCGGCCGCAAAGTCCTCGGATCCAAACCTGGCGCCGGATGCTGTTTTTTTTTTATATATAGAGAGGAGGACTGCGGACGCCGCCGCCGACGCCGCCGACGCCGCCGACGCCGGCGGTGGAAGGTTTGGGGTCGCTTATAAAGTGCATTCGCACTTAAAAAAAGATCAAAATCGTAAACACCGAAAATAGAGAAAACGTTAAGGTCTACTCAATAGAGCGCCGTCATGCGATTACCTGGAAATAAAAATGTAAAATTGAAAAAAATTTGAGAACGAGCTAACAAAATCCCGTGCGATTAGCTGAACAAAGCACACAAAAACCAACAAAATGCGCTATCTGGCCTGGCGTGTTCTTCCAAGGCAACCAAGGAAACGTAAGGTTGGTGAATCGAAGGAGGGGCGTAAGCGTGTTGACGCACAAGTAGAGAATTATACGAAATCCTGCATTTTTTTATTTGAGAATGAATAATGAAAAATGAAAATTGCGACGGCATGGGCGGCATGGGACGTCCAGTTGCCCTAGGTTACGAGTTTGCCTAGTGCGAGAAGACCTATGACGACTTGTCCTACTTGACGAGTTCACCTATGACGAGTTCACTTGTGACGAGTTCTCCTAGACTCCACCGCCTCTGCTGGGGCCTCACTTTCGCTGTCGGAACCCCCCTGTTCCACTCATATAGTACTTATCTTTACGAAGTTCTTGGCACAATATTTCTCCAGATGCAAACAATGTGAACACATGGTCCGAGTAGGAGTCGCGCGCATATTACGTGACTAGAAAAATCGGGGGAAGAGAAGAATTTGGCTCACGTAATGATGATCCATGGCGCAAGGGATATATTTGGCAACGCCAACCTAAATACACCGACGCACATCTAAGGAATATTGCGCACGCAGTTAGGGTCGCTCCTATAGTGGCAAGTTCTGTAATATAAACAAGGGCGACATTCATGAATGAGTGCAATCGCTGAAGAAGCAAAAAATAAGAAAGTTTCAATAAACAAAGGTAATCGAAAACACGGGAAAGACGCGTAAACATATATAGGCAGGTTTTTGGTGTGTAACGTAAAGCAGAGACAATGTAGGATGAAGCTAACTGAAGGTTAGGTTAATTCAATGGCCAGTTAAACAAAATAAACCCAGAAAATTACAATGAAAGCCGCAAAATCACCCTTTCGATAAAATGGACGTAGGTGGTTCGATAAAACGGCGTTCGATAAAACGGCGTTCGATAAACTGTTTCCGTTCGAAACACGTCGCTTGGGGCTACTGGGCAGGCCTTTACTGCCGTCCGCAGGTGCATTCGTTTCGGGTGAGGTAAAATAAACGTTAATTTTCACACGTTTCCTTACTTTAATTAACGCCGTTAGTAAAAAAACTCACGACATAAAAACAAGCATACGTAGACAAACAAATACCTGCAGTAAAAAAAAGTAACCAACTGGAACTTCAACGAAATCGTTATTTGGTCGACTGCGTGACCCTTTAAAGCAAAGCTTTTTACCTCTACCCCCCAAGGGTTCTTTCGCGACCGTTGGTGTCACCAGAAAACTCCAGCGAACAAATAAAAGAATTTACTGGCACCGCCGGGAATGGAACCTGGAACTACTAGACTAACAAAGCGAGAACCCGTTGCCTTACCGATTTAGCTACGAGCCCACGCGATGACGGCGACGACAGGTGGTGTACCCACCAAGCACATCTACGGGTTTACCCCCTGCGTTCCCGCTGAATGCCACGTGAAAGCGTCACGTGACCGCTCACGCCCGTCCAGCGGCCCTGTGCGCACCTTGCTCATGTGCTAAGAGTTACAAAAATTAAAGGAAGCTCACACCAATGCGGTTTGAGATAGGTGGCGAGGCAGTGGAAGTGGTAAGCGAATATGTCTACTTAGCCCAAGTTGTGACCCCAGATCCCAACCATGAGGCACAGATAATTAGAAGGATAAGAATGGGGTGGGGTGCATATGTCAGACATTCTCAGATAATGAATAGCAGCCTACCATTGTTCCTGAAGAAGAAAGTGTATGACAGCTGCATCTTACCGGTACTCACCTACGGGGCAGAAACTTGGAGGCTCACTAAGAGGGTTCAACTTAAATTGAGAACGACTCAGCGGGCAATGGAGCGGAAAATGATAGGTGTAACATTAAGGGACAAGAAGAGAGCGGAGTGGGTCAGGGAGCAAACTGGTGTTAAAGACATATTAGTAGAAATTAAGAAGAAGAAATGGAAGTGGGCAGGGCATGTAATGCGAAGGCAAGATAACCGCTGGTCATTAAGGGTAACAGAGTGGATCCCCAGAGAGGGCAAGCGTTGCAGGGGGCGGCAGAAAGTTAGATGGGCAGATGAGATCAAGAAGTTTGCGGGGATAAATTGGTCACAGTTGGCACAGGACAGAGGTAATTGGAGAATAATGGGAGAGGCCTTTGCCCTGCAGTGGGCGTAGATAGGCTGGTGATGATGATGATGATGACACCAATGCATGACATCGCCCTTCTAGTACGCCAATGTGCTAAAGCCTGTGGCCTCCAGTGTTCACGTAAAAACAATCACAGCTCCTTCTCGTCCGCCCTCATGCCAAACCAAGGCATACATTCAAATACTCCTTGATGGCCAGACCATCACTCCAAGCCTCAGCATCAAGATCCTGGGCCTACATCTCGAGGCTAAAACCAAGAGTGACGTCTCCTTGCAGCGCCTCAAAAACCACATTAATCTATTCATACACATGATCAGGCGAGTTGCAACCAA
This sequence comes from Haemaphysalis longicornis, assembly GCF_048455015.1. Taxonomy (NCBI): domain Eukaryota; kingdom Metazoa; phylum Arthropoda; class Arachnida; order Ixodida; family Ixodidae; genus Haemaphysalis; species Haemaphysalis longicornis. The sequence continues at coordinate 60,902,379 of NW_027526203.1, forward strand.
GAAGCGAGTCCTAAAGTGTCCTCTCGAGAGTTACTTACGTGAACCCCCTGTCTTCTTCTCGACAAGGAAGACATAGAGATGCTTTATATAATGATTAGAAAAGGGGTCGAGCAGGTCATTGGTTTTCTCATGAGTGCATACACAGAGAGGCTGCTTAGCACGGGGCTCCACAACACGGTGGAAGAGCTGATAGAAGGCCCTCTTTCTAACCAGAAGGTCTGACTCAGAACTGCGATGGGTAACCGCATGCTTCACCAGATTGGCTGGGCAGCCCAGAATGTCACTCCGCTTGACGTACTCCCCGACTCTTGGCGACTAAAACTAAAGATGCTCCCATTGCTTAGAAATATGAACCCTTCACATGACGAGGGTCACCGAAACGCACGGGCTCAAGCGCTAAACACCCCCCCCCCCCCGTGGGGATCATGCAGTTATCTACACAGACGCCTCCAAACATCGAGGGCAGTAATAAGCCATGATCGTGGCTACCTCCAGGACCAACCTCCTTGCGTGTACCTCGCTTAGGACCCAAGAAATGGCGGCAGCAGAAGAGGCAGCAATCACCTTGGCTCTCGCTCAACCAGGGGTTCGGACGGTAGTCATCGATTCCCAGCAAGCCTACTGGAATTACCAGTAGGGTTTGGTGTCCTGACTTGCACTGCGGGTGCTAAAAAACCACTCCCCAAACGGTTCCATTCAGCTCATCTAGACACCCCCTCACGCTTCAATGGAGGGCAACGATTACGCCCACCCAACAAGCCTGCGCTTTTACCTCTCGTGCTATGGAGCTGCACGAGGGAGCTTGTCACGTTCAGGGAGATAACCCACCATTATCGCCTTCTAAGACAGACCGTACCTTCGCCTTACCCTGACCTTTCCAGAGAACAACAAACTACTGTAGGGCTCACACAAACCGGGCTCCTTCCCACAGCCTACGCGTCTTCACTTAATGTATCCGAATCGCTTTGACGCTGAATGCAAATTTTGCTCAGAAGTAGGAACACTTCGCCTCGTAATCGGGGTGTGCAACTTTAGCCCTGATTACCCTTCTCTCTTTCCGTGAACTACCCAACAAGAGCAATGGTAGGTGCTGCTGTCCAGGCCCTCTCTACCTACCCCGCTTGAGCGGGTGGACAGAACACAGGAGGCGCGGACTGCATATGGGCCCCACACAAGAAGGAATTACTCCCCAGGGCTGAACTCTGGGCCGTTCAGAAATCTGAACAGAAGTATTTCTTCCTCCTCCTCCTTCTCTGCCGCAAATCCAGTCGCCTCCGTCCGCGGCGCAGACGGAGAAGACAGATCGTCTAACACCAGGTTGGAGACTACTTTAATTTTATAAAAAAAACGCTCCACTCTTGTGCTACACCAATACAACTCAACTAAACACCGGTCATGCTTCCTGCATTGATTTAACCTTAGCAAGAATATCTCTTTGAAGTAATAAATGGTGTGGTTAAGTGCATTTCACTTGTCTCTGGTTTTGCTATTTATAGAGCGATGTGAGTGATTTTAAGTGACCTCGCATTGGTAATCGTTATGGGTGCCGTTTACAGCTTTGCTTTCCAACCACATTCACGGGGTGGATTGGCGCGATTTTTTTTCGGTACCATTTATTCCGGGACCATTTTTTTTTCTGCACCTAAAATGATCTCTGTCAGTAAATCACGGGACTTCACAAAACACAGCTACACGCTACTCTTTTTAGTGTTTTCTGACCAATCCTCCCCTATTATCTACAAAAAACCTCAAACCTCGAAAAACCTCCTTCCCTCCCCGTTCCCGAGAATGCAAAATAATGAGCGCTAAAAATGCAATCAGTCGGCTGCACAATAAAACTATTAGCCCAGAGAAACTATTAAACAAATACATACAATTGCTCGAATTGTAAACATAAAGTTCGATACACAGAAATAATCAACCTAGTTAAGTTACTGCAGTAAATTGTCATCCACAACGGTTCCCACACAGTTTATCGAACGCCGTTTTATCTAATCATCTACGTCCGTTTGGGTTGGGCACGATTCAACACGATCTCAACCCGCCTGTCTCATAATCCCACTCTGGAAACAACCCGGTGATTTCCCCGTCTTCAAAATCCCTTTTCTGACTACACCCGGTCGCAATTTTCCCCGCCCGTCTCCACCCGAACACCCGCCTCTCCTCAGCGGAACCAGGGAGGGTTCCCATCTGTTGTCGCTAGAACAAGGCCTGCTCCACTGGTTTATCGCAAGGAAGCGGGGGAGATAATTGCTGCCACTGAAAAGGTTTGTCTGACTGTCCTGAACCCCGCCCTCCCCCTCCCCATTTTTAGCGTGCGCGGAGCAAACGAAGCGTGCTCCCCTGGTTTTTGGTTTTTCGCGAGGGGGGGTGGAGGGGGGGAACACTTTGCAGCGCAAGAACTGTGCCTGAAGGACCTACGACGTGTCCACACGCGCTACTGTGCACAGTTCTTGCTTCTTCGTTTTAAAGCAAAGCTTTTTACCTCTACCCCCCAAGGCTTCTTTCGCGACCGTTGGTGTTACCAGAAAACTCTATCGAACAAATAAAATAATTTACTGGCACCGCCGGGAATCGAACCTGGAACAACCAGACTAACAAAGCGAGAGCCCGTTGTCTTCCCGATTTAGCTACGAGCCCACGCGAAGACAGGGAAGACAGGTGGTGTACTCACCATGCACATCTACGGGTTTACCCCCTGCGTTCTCGCTGAATGCCACGTGAAAGCGTCACGCGACCACTCACGCCCGTCTAGCGGCCCTGTGCGCACCTTGCTCATGTACTAAGAGTTACAAAAATTAAAGGAAGATCACACCAATCCATGGCATCTCTCTTCTAGTACGCCAATGTGCTAAAGCCTGTGGCCTCCAGTGTTCACGTAAAAAATCACAGCTCCTTGTCGTCCGCCCTCTTGCCAAACCAAGGAATACATAAAAATACTCCTTGATGGCCAGTCCATCACTCCAAACCCCAGCATCAAGATCCTGGGCCTACATCTCGAGGCTAACACCAAGAGTGACGTCTCCTTGCAGCGCCTCAAAAACAGCATTAATAAAATCATACACATGATCAGGCGAGTTGCCACCAAGAAGCGAGGCCTGAAGGAATCCGGTACATTTCGATTAATTGAAGCTTTTGTCCTCTGGAGAGTCACTTACATCAACCCCCTGTCTTCTTCTCGAGAAGGAAGACATAAAGATGCTTTATATAATGATTAGAAAGGCGGTCGAGCAGGCCATTGGTCTTCTCATGAGTGCGTCCACAGAGAGGCTGCTGAGCACGGGGCTTCAAACACGGTGGAAGAGCTGAGAGAAGGCCATCTCTCAAACCAAAAGGTCTGACTCAGAACTGCGGTGGGTAACCGCATGCTTCACCAGATTGGCTGGGTAGCCCAGAATGTCACTCCGTTTGACGTACTCCCAGACTCTTGGTGACAAAAACTAAGGATGCTCCCTTTGCTTAGAAATATGAACCCCTCACATGACGAGGGTCACCGAAAAGCACGGGCTCAAGCGCTAAACACGACCCTCGGTGGGGATCATGCAGTTATCTACACAGACGCTCCAAATATCGAGGGCACCAATACGCCATCATCGTTACTACCTCCAGAACCAACCTCCTTGCGTGTACCTCGCTTAGGACCCAAGAAATGACGGCAGCAGAAGAGGCAGCCATCCCATTGGCTTTCACTCAACCAGGGGTTCGGAGGGTAGTCACCGATTTCCAGCAAGCCTACTGGAATTACCAGTCGGGTTGTGTGTGCTGACCTGCACTGCGCGTGCTAAAAAACACTCCCCAAACTGTTCCGTTCAGCTCATCTGGACACCCCCTCAAGCTTCAATGGAGGGCAACAAATACGCCCACCCAACAAGCCTGCGCCTTTACCTCCCGTGCTATGGAGCTGCACGAGGACAGACACCCGCTTGTCACGTTCAGGGAGATAATCCAGCATTATCGCCTTCTGAGACAGACCGTACCTTCGCCTTCCCCTGACCTGTCCAGAGAACAACAAACTACCCTACGGCTCATACAATCCGGGCTCCTTCCCACAGCCTACGCGTCTTCACTTCATGCATCCGAATCGCTACGACGCTGAATGTAAATTTTGCTCAGAAGTAGGAACACTCCACCCCGTAATTGGGGTGTGCGACTTTAGCCCTGAGCACCCTCCTCTCTTTCCGTCAACTACCCAACAAGAGCAATGGGAGATGCTGCTGTCCAGGCCCTCTCTACCTACCCAGCTTCAGCGGGTGGACAGAACACAGGCCGCTCGGACTGCATATGGTCCCCACAGAACAAGGAATCACTCCTCGGGGCTTCACTCTGGGCCGTTCAGAAATCTGAACAGAAGTATTTAAACTGTAATAACACCGTTAGGCGGGCTAGTTGGTACTCAGAATTCATGCTGAATTTTTGCGCAGCGTAAGACTAGGACAGATAGAACAAGGAACACGAAGACCAGCGCAGAAGTATTTCTTCCTCCTCCTCCCCCTTCTCTGCCGCAAATCTTGTCGCCTCCGTCCGCGGCGCAGAGACGGAGAAGTCATATCGTCTAACACCGGGTTGGAGCTTACTTTATTTTATAAAAAAAGATTCCACTCTTGTGCTACACCCATACAACTCAACCAAACACCGTCCATGCATCATGCATTGATTTAACCTTACCAAAAATATCTCTTTGAAGTAATAAATGGCGTGGTTAAGTGCATTTCACTTCTCTCTTGTTTTACTATTTGCAGGGCGATGTGAGTGAATTAAACTGACGTCGCATGAGTAATCGTTATGGGTGCCGTTTACGGCTTTGCTTTCGAACCAGATTCACGGGGTGGATTGGCGCGATTTTTTTCTTTTTTTTTTCTGGGGTGGCAAGTAACGCTATGTTAATACGGTGTCAAATGTGAAAATAGGTTATCGGCACGGTTTCCTGCAGTTATGCGTTAAAATGTGTAAAGCGTATATGTTTGCGCGCAGGTATGTCATTTTGTCTTTTTTTACATACGGATTAGTATGAAAGTATTTGTAATCTGTTTAGCGTTTTCTCTTCTTTTTCTGTATTGTGTTTTTCGTATGTATACAGTTAATTATGCCGTCCTTGTTACTGTATATATCTATTCCCACACATGCCTAAGACGTGCCACTCAGGCTGGAAGTATGAAATAAATAGTAAATAAATAAAAATAAAGCACCATCTTCAAGTTTCCGAGACTGAAATTATGGCGCAAGCGCGGTTGCCAAGAGCTGAACGAACGCCTTTTTTTAACGCTATTACATTGAAATGGCGTCCGTTTTATCATACGTAGTTTTCTCGAATGCCGGTTTATAGAATCACCAATTTTCGTTGGTTTCTTCCGTTTTAATTGTTATTTTATTCAATTTATTTACCATTCAACCCACTTCTATTTAAACTGTTTTTACGAGAGGGAATATAATAATTAGAGGTGTGTTCTAGTTTAATTATTTGTTTTTTTATCATTCTAAAAACTTCCCACTATATTGGCGTAGTTTTGCAGTTTTTTTCCCGCAGCTTTTTGTTCAATCTTTGTTGCCTTAAGCTTTGCGAATTTTCTCATTCTTGTGTGTGCTCTAGAGAATTTGTTTGATATTTTCTTAATTGTAAATATTAAAATTGTGGCCGCGCTCCACTGCTTCCAAGGCGCTTCCATCGTAACAGCACCAGTTATAAACTGATATGCGTTAAAAACGGTTATAAAAGTATGAACGACGCCGTAAGAAGCATGCATATACGTGAAAATGTCAATGGCGCTTAACCGAAATGGAAGCCATTATACATATACAGCACACTGTTACAGTTAAAGTGTCGTGAATTATACGAACGCAACGGTAGTGCTGCACCTGAAATTAACTCCAATGTTGAGAATTGATGTTCGGGATTCCAAGTCACTACTATTTAGACGCCTATGAGCGGCCCATTTTAGACGGGTCTAGGACATTTCCATGTACTGGGACATTTCTATGCAGGATTTTACGGTGCAGACATTTCGGTGCACCGACATTTTAGTACGCCAACTTTTCTGCGAACGGATTTGTGTGCTTATTTGTGTGAAACTTTCGGCAACCTATTATTTGCGTGGGTATTGGGTTCTGGATGACTGTCTACGCACTGATTGCATCGTTTGTGTTTATGCTTTGAAAGTTTTCGGTCATAATTTGAGATTTTTTTAGGGCTTTATTTATTAACTCCTTTATGCAATACCAATTATTATGTATCTTATACCTGTGACACACGGCAACGCTAGATCTCCTTTAAACTAAACCCCTTTCGCCACGCCAAAAGACATTTTGTGGAAAGGAGCGGCGCTCCTGACACACAGCAACCCCCGATCTCCTTTGCGTAGTTGCTGTAACTGGCACACCAATAAAGTGGCGCTAGCAGTTCTGTGGAAAAAGCATGCACGATAACAAAAATAAAGTGCGGCTAATAGACCTTCTTTATTATTTTAGATAGGAACTGTGCGTTTTATTGTTGCTTAGAAAGAATAAATGGGTAATTTCACATATTTGTATTAAACAGCAACGATGGAGTGCTTTTTTTAGCCTATGTTCCATGCCTAATCTGGCAACAGTGGGCAGATGTTTACAGAAATACATTACGATTGGGCTTGTTTGGTGCAATTTATTTCATTGCAGTTTTAACAATTTATGAAAGTATTATGAAATCTCATTTGGTCTCACTAAGTTCTGGGAAGCTTTTGATTTGCAAGCACCTGCTTACGAGGCTGCGCCGCTAGCTGCTCCTTTTCGTGCGGGAAAGGAGATAGGCGAACACCCCTTACGGGAAATGCCCGTTTCGCTGAAGGAGATTCTCCTTTGTCGTGTGTCAACGAGGCGAACGCCGTTTCGGTAGCAGTCCTTCTCTGCAAAGGCCTTTTAGGCGCCCGTGTGTCAGGGGTATTATTTTTTTCTAGGGGTGCGGGCGAGGGTTCAGAAAGCCGCAAAAAGAGCAGCTTCTTGCCGCCTTGTGTGGCGCCTTGCATCTGCGCAAAAAGAGATATTTAACCATGTTACGGCACATATAATGCTACACTGACGTCGAAAGGGGCAAATTATGCAGCTCTCAAAGCTTTATGCTGTCGTTAATGAAACTTTGTGTAAATGAGCTGAAGAAACGGTTCCGGTGCATAAAGTGGTTTTTATTAAGACTTGTAACAAATAAAACTTGCTAAAACGTAGGCACTGTCGCGGAAGCTACCGCGACGGCCCAGAGCCCTAGACGGGGCGATCCGTGCTTCTTTATTCGCTGTCATCGAACCACTACCGATGATGATCGTGGCGCGTGCTCACTCCCGCTTCGTCCTTCTTTTCTACATCCTCCCGCGGGCCCAAGATGATTAGGCGGCTGATTCTAACAGATAAAGCTTTTGCACTGGACGGTTTATCACGTGACCCGTTGCTGTCCACACCGAGCACGCTCTAGCGACGCCGTCGACGCCGTGGTGCAGCATTGTCACTCGTCCCAGCTTCCACTGCATTGGCGGAGCGTTGTCGTCATGCACTATTACGACGTCGCCCACCTTCAGCTGCGGTGAAGTTGCCTGGGGACTGCTGTGAGCCGAACGCAGTAACAGCAAGTATGCGTTCCTCCATCTGCGCCATAATTCAGCCGTCAGCCTTTGATGGTAGCGTGCTCGTCGCTGCAGGTCAGCTGGGGTTGACGACGTCTCGGTCACCGCTAACTCTTGGGGCATGCGGAGCGCACGCCTGCCTGTCAGGAAGTGGGAAGGCGTAAGTGGCACTCCTTCATCGGGGTGGTCTTCGACGTAGGTTAGAGGTCGGCTATTAATAACAGCTTCCACTTCGCAAAGGGTGGTGGACAGAGCTTCGGCAGTAAGGCTACTGCGCCCAAGGTAACGCTTGAGAACGTCCTTGGTGGAGCGAATGAGACGCTCCCACCAGCCACCCCACCAAGGGGCTCGCTCAACGATGAATTTCCAGTGCACGTTGAGCCCAGTCGCATATTCTTGAAGGGCTGACGCAGCGGCCTTAAATGCTCGAGCGCAACTATGAAACGACTGAGCGTTGTCAGAGTAAACAGTGTTCGGTATGCCGCGTCTTGACACGAACCGACGGAAGGCCAGTAGCGTGGTAGCCGCTGTCATATCCGACGTCAGCTCCAAATGTATGGCACAAGTGACAGCACATGAAAATAATAAAATGTAGGCTTTTGCCGGAGGAGCTTTTCCACGCACGTAGAGTGGCCCACAGAAATCCAGGCCTACCACAGAGAACCGGTGTGCTGCCGTGATTCTGTCGCTTGGCAATGGAGCAAACGGTGCAGTTTGGGCAGTCAGCCTCCGGCGTCTGCACGTCAGACATTGGGCCAGCACCCTTTTGACGGTTTGGCGTCCCTTCACAATCCAGAACCGTTCTCGTGTCTCCGTGAGCGTGGCTTCGACTCCACCGTGAAGAGTGTGGTGATGGGCCGCCAAAACAACGAGGTACGTAAATTTGTGCCGCGCAGGTAGCAGAATCGGGTGCTTGACGTCGATGCTGCAATTCAATTGGTGTAATCGGCCTCCTACGCGGAGCAGACCTTCGTCATCCATGAAGGGTGAAAGTCGAAGCACCGCTGATGTAGAAGGAACGGTCTGACCGACTGACAGTGCGCGTACTTCAGTGCTGAATAACTCCAGCTGTACGTGCCGCATCCAGTAGCGTTCGGCCTTCATTATCTCAGTTGTTGTGAGGGGACCGCTTACTGATGGCCCTCGCCGCTGGGCATTTTGCAGAAAACGTAGAATCCAGGCCGTGACCCGCAAAAGGCGCCTGAGGGTGCTGTAATTCTCTACAGTCAGTAGCTGTTCGTGCTTTGTGACATCGCAAGGGCAAACCAACGTTTCCTGTGACACTGCGAGCTCCTTCGGGTCAACATGATCAATCTGCGTTTCAGGGAACTCCTGTTTTGGACCTAGGAGCCACGAAGGTCCGTGCCACCATTGGGTTGAGTGCAGAAGAGCCGCCGCCGATATACCTCGTGTGACTAAATCTGCCGGGTTGTCTTTCCCGCTGCAATGGTTCCAGTCTGTAGGAGCAGTTAGTCGTCGTATTTCGGCCACGCGGTGTTCTACGAACTGGTCACGCTTTGTGGCGGCGCTAGTAATCCAGTGCAGCGCGACAAGAGAGTCCGTCCACAAACTGACGGGGGAGTCTTCCAGAATTGCAGTTGTTTTGGCATAACGTACGAGTCGTGCTCCAATAACGCAGGCAAGAAGCTCTAGCCGAGGCAGGGAGATGGGCTTGATAGGGGCGACTCGGCTCTTGCTAATTAACAATCTGGTGTCATATAGGCCATTGTCACCCAGCTTTCGGACGTATAGAGAAACGCCGTAAGCTCGCGGGCTTGCATCGCAAAAAACGTGGATCTCGATTGAACCCTCCACATCGAACGAGTGCGAGAACATGAACCGTGAAACCTGGACCTCATTCAACTCTGTTAATTGGGCGCACCAGCTGTTCCATCGCGCTTGTTCGTCATCTGGAAGGCGTTCATCCCATGAGCGGCTCTTTTTCCAGAGGTCCTGGAACACAAGCTTGGCCGTTACGGTGAATGGTGCAAAGTATCCCAAGGGATCATACATCCTCGCAAACGTCTGCAGCACGGTGCGCTTGGTTGACGGATTGGCTGCCGCAAATTCTGATGCGTCTTTCGTCGACAGGTAAATGCAGTCTCCAGCACGCTCCCATGGGACTCCCAGCACCTTCATCCTGATTGCGTCTCCCACTTCATTTTCGATTGCGACGTTGTCCCGCACAAACTGATGTCCGAGCTTCTCTGAGTTTGATGCCCATTTTCGTATCTCCATTCCGGCCTCGGAGAATATTTTGCGAGCTTCCTCGTACACTTGAATTGCCTTTTCGACGCTAGGTACACCAATTATGAGGTCATCCACGTAGAATGCCCTTTCCAGCAGCGCTACTGTTTCCGGGTACTGCTCCCGACAGGCCTGGAGATGGTGGCGAATCGTGGCAGCCAGAAGGAATGGGCTGGATGACGCGCCAAACGGTACACGGGTCATCCTCCAGGTTACAATGGGGGACGCCGGATTATCTCGCGTAGGCAGTCGTTCCACCCAGAGGAATCTCAACGCGTCGCGATCTTCTGGTCGAATCAGCAACTGCAGGTACGCCTTTTTTATGTCTGCGACAATGACAACAGGGTGACAACGAAAAGTCATGAGCAGCTGAACGACTTCGACCCCAAGCTTCATGCCCTTGCAAAGGACGTCGTTTAGGCATGGCTGGCCGGCTGTATGCGAAGAAGCGTCGAACACTACTCGGAGTTTTGTTGTCACTGCGTCCTTTCGGATGACGGCATGGTGGGGCATGTAATACAAGTTATCGCCTGTACGCTGCTGTTCTGCAACTTGTTCCGCCTGGTTTTCGTCAAAATATGCTCGAATTGCCCTGTCATACTGCTCGAGCAACTCAGGTTGTTCCCTGAATCGGTTCAGTTGCGTTCGCAGACGGTGCTCCGCGAGCTGACGATTGTCGCTTCCAGGAGGTAAACCAGGAGCCTGGATCATAAGTGGTACCTTGTACCGGCCTTCGATACGGGTGATGTTTCGCTCGAACGTTTCCGTCGGGCTATCCTGCAGTGACTTTTCGTTACTCGGATCATCAATGCCAATGGCATCCAGCCGCCACATGGCGGACGCGTCAAAGTCCAAATGTCCGGGTGAGGTGCACGACAGGAACATGGCACTGGTAAAAGTGCATGCGGGAGAAGCGAGCCTTCCTTGAACGGTCCAGCCTAGAACTGTTTCTACCGCTGTGAGGTCTCCGTTGATTCTGTCCACCCTCCCCGTGGCCACCTTCCAGTAGGCGTCGGAACCAACCAGTACGCTGATTTCATTTGCCTTCCATGTGCTCGGATGGAAGGCGTCGGCTATGTCGTACCGCTTTTCTATAAGGGTTTTTACGGTCACGTTGTCGAGTTCCGGGCTCGTAAGGGAACAGATCTTCGGAACCTCTAAAGCTTCCAACACGACCGGCCTTCCACAAGCTTGTGCGCGTAGCGTCACCTGTACTCGCCGGCACCGTAGAACCTTGGGTGACTTCGCAGTACCGAACGTTACTAAGGATAGGTCTTCCGTGCCGAGAACCGTGCATTTCAGGGCCCTAGCCGCGTCCTGGCGAATGAAGGTGCGTTGGCTGCCAGTGTCTAACAGCACTCGAACAACAAGGCGTCGCCGTACACCCTCTGCCAAGGCTCGGGCCGTCTGGAGCAACACGGACGTTGCCCCGGAGTGTCCGCTCGAAGCCGTTATGACGGCAGGTGCGCTTTCTCTAGCTTGTACCTGGTGTGTTGATCTGGGCGTGCTGCTGCCAGTCGGATTGAACAAGTCACACAGGACGGTTAGGTGGCGCCGATTACAACTGCTGCAGGTCAGGTTGCGGGAAGCTCTGCACTGACGCGCCACGTGGTTGCGTCGGCCGCACCGAAAACAGCAGTGAGCGTTGCGCAATCGCGTCCTCTTCTCGTTCGCCGACATGTCAACTAGGCAGTCCGCCACCTTGTGACCATGGCTGTCACACAAGGGACACGCCGGTATTATTATGGACTCGGACTTCGCGGCCAAGGCTGACGCTGAGGGGACGGGTGTCTCCGGTTGTCCTGGAGAGATCAAATCGGCGTTTTGGACGGATCGACGACCTGTGTTGGAGGGAGGCTGTCCTTGTCTTCCTTCCTCGCGAATTTCGATTTGAATTCGTAGGAATTCCATTAGCTCTTTCACCTGGCCAGCTCCTTGTTGCCGCGTCGCGGATTCGTCCGTTAGCCCCTTGTCCGTCTCCTTAACCCTCTGCCGGTACATTAGAGTCAGGTCATCCGGCAGGCATCGGAGGAGCACACGGTTCAGGATTACGGCGTACTGCTCTCGCGGAACTCCCAAGGCTTCGAGGGCGCTGACACGGAATTGCACCTTGTCGTACATTTCGCGGAGCCTCTCGATGTCCATTGAGCTTCTGATCGGCTTCGTTGCCATGAGTTGATCAATGTGCTCGTTGATGAGCAAGTCTCGTCGGCCGAACCGCTGAACCAAGGTCTTCACCGCGAGGTCGTAGTTCGCGTCAGCAAGCCGGATTCCCTCAATGGCTCGTTTGGCGTCGCCGATCAAGTATGTCAATAAGTACTTGAACTTCTCAATCTACGGCAGCTCGGCATTTTCGTGGATCGTCACATTAAAATGATCCCAAAACGCTTGCCAGTCGTGCAGATTTCCCGAAAATGCTGGGATCTGGAGCTTGGGAAGCATAACCGTCCGATGACGTGAAGCATGCGTGTGCCCGCCTGACGCACCCGTGGGAGCAGTAACTGGAGCTGCTGTCCCTCCGCTGGCGCTGGAATCGGTCGCGCTGGGCGCTTGCTGGGCGTTTCGTAGGAGGAAGCGTGCTTGAGAGACGGCGTAGGATATCTTGCGGGTATACTCTGCCGCTCCTTCGAGCTCCTGCTCCAGCCCGTCGTCATCCGTGGCATCGGCGATTTTCTCGTTGAGGGCGGTGAGCTCAGCGTCTTGCTGCACGATGTAGTCGACGTGGGAGCTAAGGGTCGCCGCGTCGGGAGAGGGCTGCTGCAGCAGGTCATTCAGCTGGTTGAGAGCTCGCGTGACGCCGCTCCTGATGACGCCACGAGCCTTCCGAAGGCGGTCGATGGACGAAGCCATGCGGGTGATGCTCCGAAGGGCGATTTCCCGGGTTGATCGACACCAAAGATGTCGCGGAAGCTACCGCGAGTCACGGCCCAGAGCCCTAGACGGAGCGATCCGTGCTTCTTTATTCGCTGTCATCGAACCACTACCGATGATGATCGTGGCGCGTGCTCACGCCCGCTTCATCCTTCTTTTCTACAGGCACTTCCAAAAATAGACGTCTATTGCTAAGCTTGCGCACCAAACTTCTGAACTGTGCCTTTTCTGTGCGCCCTTCGGTGACAATAATTGCAGCTCTCTATCCTAGATGTAAATTGCGAAGACACCTAAGCACTTTTTTTATGATACAGTGAATGAGAAAGCATTAGGGTCCAGTTGCCGAACGTGCACTCTCAATCGTCCTTTCTTCTTTTCTGTCTGTCTATCTGTCCGTCTGTCCCTCGATTCAGCCGCTGGGCCAAACATGAAACAATGCTGGAACAAGGAGTATATATAGGCAAAACCGTCCCAAGCTACTGAACCTGGCGGCGTGCATATTCCTACGTGTCAAAAGTATACAGAAGAAAAACTTGGCCGCGTATCTGCACGCTTCGCTGCAAATGTCGTCGAAAGGCGATAGTCTTCTGCAGCCCCTGCCATTTCATGCATTCTCCTCGCCCCCCCCCCCCCCCCCTCTCACTCGTCGCGCGTCTGACGCGATGGAGGTTAGCTAAATTAAATCCAATCTTCCCGCGCCGCAACGCTCGCACACCATGTGTTGGAACCTTTGCTACTGTTCGGCTTCGTTTCAGCTTCTGTTTGTATTATTGGCAAAAACATTGTTTTTCACGCCTTTTTTTAATTTGCTATCGTGAAACCAAGGCCACGTCTATTCTTATTTAAAAGAACGCGCGTAATCCTGGTTATGTACTTACATTTTGCCTCAAATGTACCTGGGGTTTCCTTCGCGCTATATTATTGGAACATGTATGACAAATCTTGGCAGTTTTAGAAGTTTGGAACGGTTTTGCGTATATAAGCGTCTCGTTCAACAATAATTATAACTTTTGGACCGGTGGCTGAATCGGTGCCGTCCACCGGGCGGGCGCCCTAACATCTGCGCTTCATGCTCGCCAAATAAAGATTTATCAATCAATCAATCGCGTTTAAGTAGCCCAAGAAAGACTATTGTCTCTAAAAAAAGCATTAGGCATACTTGAGGCAAAACATTAGTGCATAACTGGCCGCAGCAGCGTTCTTTTATTCAAAAATAGACGTGGGATTGGTTTTAATAAAAATGCGGTAGAAGACGGTGTCAAAAACAGGCCACATAAAAGTAAATAATAAAAGAAAGATGTGTTCGCAAGAGTGAGAGAGAGAAACCTTTATTTGGGGCAAGGTGGGCCCTACGCCTGTTGTGGGAATAGGATTAAAGGAATGGGTAAGGAAGGGGAGCAGACCGGCCGTTCTATACTGCTCGTGCTAGACCGCTTGTGACTGTGAATATAGCAATTTTGTGAAGGATGGGAATGTCCACGGAGTGAGGGTCTATGGCTATCGTGGGATCGTTGGTGGGGGCACAGAAATTTCTATAGCGAGTTAATTTGGGGCAAAACCAAATGAGGTGGTGCAGATCAGCTTTGGTTTGGGAGTGGCACTGTGGGCAGCGTGGTGTGGGGGCAGGCGCGTACCATTTTCGTAGAGTTTATAAAGCATGACTGGCATTGGCAAGGTTCACGGATGCCTCAGCTGTAGAAAAAGAGGTAGAGGAATAAAGAGAAGAAGAAGAAACTGCTCGGAACGGTGGCCTCCTGCCTCTCTGCTTCTCTTCGCCCGCCCCTTTCTTAACATTTGGTGCCGAAAACCCCGTGCGGCAACGATTGACTTCAACGCACGACCTCAAGGGCCCGTCTTTCATCTGCTCCGCCCCTTCGAGCTGCGAGTGGGGGAGGAATCGTTTAACGAAGTGGTCCTGGAACGTCACGGCTGGGGGGACGATTAGGTGCAGCCTACCGCGTAATGGAGCGACTGAAGAGCAAGATTTCTCCGCGAAGAGCCAAGAATACGAGGCTTATAAAGGAAGCTCGCTCGTTGCTCGACGCTGGATGTCAAGACATCGCCAAGCTCACGGGCTTGCAAGATCGACTCATGGCCAACCACGCCGAGCTCTTGAAGATCAGCGAGGAGCTCGAGGCCTTCCTTACGGCGGAGGAACAAGACATCGAGTATCAAGCGGCCGAGGAATACAATGATAGGACCCTCGACACGTTGGCGGAAATTCGATGCAAGATCGACTTTCTTGAACGAGCCGCTCAGAACGCCCCACATTCGCCGGCTGTTAACGAAATGGTCCCGTTCAGACAGGAAAGTGCGGCCACGACCTCGGGACCTCGGCTTCCGCCGCTGGACGTACCGGTCTTTCGAGGTGAGCTTCAGCTTTGGACGGGTTTCTGGGAGCAGTTCGAGCAAACCATCCACAACAACAACGCTTTGACGCCCACGACGAAGTTTTATTATCTGCGCCGTTACGTGATGGGGGAGGCGGCTGCAGCAATCGCAGGCTTACCGACCACAGACGCCTGTTATGCGGATGCTATAGAAATCCTCAAGCAGCGATACGGGAACAAGCGAAGGATTCAGCAGCATCATCTTTCCGCACTGATGAATCTGTCGCCTGTAAAATCGTCTGCTGACATACGGGGGCTCAGGCAGCTCTACGATGCGGTGCAGCTGCATAGCCGCTGGTTGAACTCTCTGAAGGTGCCCACCTGCAGCTTCTCTGCCATGCTCGTAGATATATTGCAGCACGCGCTCCCACACGATATTGTGCTGAATTTTACTAAAGAGAAGCGGCATCGAGAGCTGACCTCCTCCCCAGGGTATGGCCCTCCTCCAGCCAATTCATCGGGAGAGCTGAACCCTTCCCCAGCAGACGAGGCACTCCCAGCCCGCTCATTGGCAGTGACAGCTGAAGCGGACGATGAATTGAAAGAGCTGCTCACCTTTGTGAGGATGGAGCTAGAGAGCCGCGAGCAGTGCTGCGAGTTGCCCCAGCGACAAGTTGCTGGCAACCGACCAGAGAAGCAGCGAAGTTGCCCCTTCACGGCGTCGGCATTACACGTCACTGCCCGCAAAGACCGAAAGGAGGAGTGCTTCTTTTGCCATTCCCAGAAGCACAGCACGCGTTCATGCACCGCCGACCTCTCGCTGGCTACTAAGAAAGAGCATCTCGCAAGGGACAGAAGATGTTTTAGGTGCACGACCAAGGGTCACCAAGCGAGAAACTGCAGGGCCAGATTGAGTTGCGTGTCGTGCCACGGGAGGCATGCAACCACCATGTGCGACCCTTCGTTCAAAGGCAATAATGCAACCGAGGGTGCACCGGGAACAACGGTCTGCGTATCGGCCCCGGTTCAAGCGTCTGGAGAGAGCAGCAACGAACAGTCGAACGATCGTTCTAAAGACAATGGGGTGTACCTTCAGACGTTCCGAGCATGGTTGAGCCACGACGGGAGGAGCCGACTCGTTCGAGGTATACTCGACGGCGGAAGCCAGAGGTCGTTCATCACCGAAGACCTCGCAACCAAGCTGCGTTTGAAGGTTGTGAACGAGACGACGGTCGCATTCAACACGTTCGGCAATGCTTCTACTCCGTGTGCGCAGAAGCGAAAAGTTGTTCAAGTTCCCCTTCGGAGCCAACACGCTACAGATGTCCACTCCATCGAAGCGATAGTGGTACCTGTCATCTGCCAAGATGTATCAGCACCATCAGCTGATATCTCTTTCGTAGAAGATCTGCGAAGGCAGGGCAAGGTCTTTGCTGACCAGCAGATGTTCATAGGAGTAGATTCAGAGCCCGGCCTCGGTCTGCTCATTGGATCCGACTACCTTTGGCGTTTGCTAACGGGAGAAGTTATTCGGAGCCCGGATATCGAAGGCCTGGCGGCGATAAACACAATTTTTGGGTGGACGCTTCAAGGTCCGTCTCGGCAGAAGGCATTCCTAGATGGGGGAACTCACCTCATGGTCTGCGTTCTGAGGGTGAGCAGCGTCACGGAGGACGAATCCGCGTCAGAGCTCTTGCAGGCTTTCTGGCAAGTGGAATCAATGGGCATAGCGGACTCGAGCGAACAATCTACTGATTGCCTGGTACAGTTTAAACAAACAATTCAGAAGAACAACGGAAGGTACACTGTTGCACTCCCCTGGAAAGAAGGCTGGAAGAATTCCTTGACGGACAATCGTGACATCGCACTGAACCGGCTGCAGAGATTAGTAAAGCGACTTTCTCACCAAGAAGGGCTGCTACAGAGGTACGACACAGTGATCAGGCAGTACTTGTTGCTCAACCATGCTGAAGTCGTACCCAAAGTAGTTCCTGAGGATCGGGTGGTTTACTACATGCCGCATCGCGAGGTCGTGCGCGAGGAGTCACTGACAACCAAGCTACGAGTTGTTTTTGACGCGTCCTCGCATTCACAAGGTGTACCATCCCTCAATGACTGTCTCGACAAAGGAACGAACCTCAACCCAGAGTTACTTCAGGTTCTGCTGCGGTTCAGGTGGTATCCCATAGCTATAAACTCGGACATAGAAAAGGCATTCCTTCAAATCGAAGTGCAAGAAACGGATCGGGACGCTTTCAGATTTCTCTGGTTTGAGAACATTCCCACCAGCTCCACGGAAAAGATGGTCGAATGGAGAATGACGAGAGTGCCATTCGGCTCAACCTCAAGTCCCTTTCTGCTCATGGCCACTATCCACCATCATCTGGATACGGTTAGCGAGGACGACCATGACTTCGCCAGAAAACTGAAGAAGTCGTTTTACGTGGATGACTTACTCATAGGAGCGGACACATACAACGAAGGATTGGACGTTTACGAGAGATCGAAATCTATAATGAGTAAAGCTGCTATGAATCTTCGTAAATGGAAAACTAATAACAAGCAGCTTCAGAAGGTTTTTGACCAGAAAGAGGAAACGTTGACGGAGCATCAACTTCTGGGACCGTGCTGGGAATGCTTTGGAATACAGAGCATGATTGTTTTGACTTATCGCCCAAAGCAGTAACCCAGTACTTGGCTTCGGTCACATCTAACTCGAAGCGTTCTTTGCTGAAGACGGCGGCCAGGATCTTCGATCCCCTTGGAGTTCTCGCGCCATTTACTGTCACAGCTAAGATCCTGTTTCAACAATTGTGGATGAGGCAGGTGTCATGGGATGCTGAGCTACCCACCGATGTAGCTATGTTGTGGAAAGCCTGGTGCGCCGATTTACTCCAGCTGGTTTCGATTAGGATCCCACGGTGCGTGAGACATGGGCTTGACACAGTAGTGAAAGCTTCTGACATTCATGTTTTCGTAGACGCCAGCTTGAAAGCATATGGAGCGTGCGCATACCTCAAGGCTTCAGACACCAATGATCATGTTGTCACTTCCTTGATTATGGCCAAATCTCGAGTGGCACCGATGAAAGCCTTGACTCTTCCGAAACTGGAACTGATGGGCGCAGTGGTAGGAACGAGAATGGTGAAATACCTGCGAACATCGTGGGATACGTTGTCGCTGAGCGTTGTCATGTGGACGGATTCTACAACCGTACTCAACTGGATCCGAGGGCATCTGAACAAACAAAACCAGTTTGTCCGGAACCGAATACTTGAAATTACAACTGTAACCAAACCAGAGGACGATATATTGCCCAGGTGAAGATAACCCTGCAGATTTGTTGACGAGAGGTGTGTCGGCGACTACTCTACGTGAGAGTCGAATATGGTGGAGAGGCCCAGAATGGCTGCCGAAACCGCGTTCTGACTGGCCTACTGACCCAAGCAGATTGAAAGACGCTTGCGGGGAGCAGATGGTGCCCCCACAGCCGGGTGATAAGGTCTCTCAGTTTGCAGGGGTGCTTCTTCAGACACAGGGAAATTCAGAGCCCATTTTATGCCTCGAGAGATTTAGCAGTCTGCAAAAGCTGCTGCGTATCACAGCAAAGGTCTTCAGATTCATGGAACGTTGTCGACGTACGCGAAGGTCGTTTCCTGCGTCGATCACCGCCGAGGAGATGGACAGGGCCGAGATTTTTTGGATACGGCATACCCAAAATGAAGTTTTCGACCGAGAGATCGGGCAACTTCGATGTGGCCATTGTGTCGACAAACAATCTGTCCTGCATAACCTCCACCCATTTTTCGACAACAACCGAGTTCTTCGTCTAAGTGGTCGTCTTCAGGGAATGAAAGCTGCCTACGAGGAAAAGCATCCGGTCGTACTACCCAAGCGGCATGCCTTCACAAGGTTAATGGTTGTTGAAGCCCACTGTCGTGTATTTCATGGTGGCGTAGCGAGCACTATGGCCCAGTTACGTCAACGTTTTTGGGTTAATCATGCTCGGCAGGAGGCGAAGAAGGTGATTCGTGCTTGCTTCCTCTGTAAACGATTCAGCAGCAGACCTGTTAACGTACAACATGCTCCGCTGCCTGAGGACAGACTACTGGCTTCCAAACCATTTGAGGTAACTGGACTCGACTTCGCCGGTCCACTTTACGTGAAAAACACCCCGGGCGCAACTACTTCAAAGACTTATTTATTGCTGTTCACGTTCTCTACCACAAGAGCTGTGCACCTGGAGTTAACAACCGGACTCTCTTCGGACGCTTTCCTTCTCGCTTTTCTTCGGTTCCTGGCGCGCCGAGGGGTACCGTGCACTTTGTACTCCGACAACGCGCTCGCATTCAGAAGAGCTTCAAGAGATATCAAAGAGGCACGGAGGATAATGGGCACCTCTCCATTATCCTCATTCCTCGCCACCAACCGGATTAAGTGGAAATTCATAGTCCCAGCAGCGCCGTGGTGGGGAGGTTGGTGGGAGAGGCTGATTCGCTCCGTAAAGTCAGCCTTGCGGAAGGTGCTTGGAAAGACGAGCCTGAGCGCAGAGGAGCTGACCACGCTTCTTACAGAAGTAGAAGCTGTCATCAATTCAAGGCCGCTTACTTATACGTACACCAGTGCGGAGGAGCCCTCGCCTATATGCCCTGCGCACTTTCTCATTGGAACTTCCTTGCTGAGCATACCTGGCCCAGGCAATGAGGACGACTCCTACATCAACCAGGTGACACGTGAAACCACAATTAGCAAGCTTCGGTACCGGCAGAAGCTTTTGGACCACTTGTGGAATCGCTGGAGAAGAGAGTATATCCTTGAGCTGAGGTCCTTTCATCATCATCCAAGTGCGTCCAACCGAAGTTTACAAGTTGGGGACGTGGTCTTGGTGGAGGCAACTGGCACCCCCAGGAGCCTTTGGTTGCTGGGCCGTGTTACAGAAGTTTTTCCTGGACGAGACGGGCTCACTCGGGCCTGTAGCTTGAAGACGCAGGATGGGAAGATAATTAAGAGACCGGTGCAGACACTTCATTTCCTAGAAATGGGACCTCCATCTTCTGGTGGGGGGAGAATGTAGAAAAAGAGGTAGAGGAATAAAGAGAAGAAGAAGAAACTGCTCGGAACGGTGGCCTCCTGCCTCTCTGCTTCTCTTCGCCCGCCCCTTTCTTAACATCAGCAGCTCTTGGAAGTGTAGGTAGAGAAGCCAGGAAAACAGGCGGGGTGAGGTTTTTGAGGCGCTGTTCCAAGAACAATTGAAAGAAAAGGTCTCAACAGGTGGTGCGCGAACCAAGAAAACGAGGGAAAATTTAATCTAATTCAACAAACTTCAATTGCATTAATTATGGGGGAGGAAGGGGAAGAAGAACAACGTGAGGGGGAGAGGGCAGAATGTTACGAGGCGGGGGCGGCCGAAGGCTATGGTATAGATTTGCAGCGAAGCAACCAGATACGCAGCCAATTTCTTATCTTCTCCTCGTGACTATGACTCGGCACATACCCGGGAAACGTACTGTAGATAAAAATACTACTTATAGTACGGTAGCATACCACATTTCAGGTAGTATGAAGGACAGGGCGTTTCACGTAAGAGCGCTAGTCCAAGAATATTGTTCACTAATCATGTCGCACGCTGGCCGGTTGTTGAGGCGTACCTTTCTCTTCTGGAGCAAAGCTGCCTCAGGAGCTAGCGCGTGCAAGTTGATCCAGCACGTGCGCTTTGAAAAGCGTTCTCGTCGGGCCGCCGGGCGTCTTTTTTAGCTTTGGAGGCACTGCAAAGCCCGTTCAGCGGACGCGTCCCACGCAATAGAAAACATTCATAGTCCCCCCAAGAAACCCAAGCAACACCCGTATCATGCCTAACATCCCCATTGACACCATAACTGTCTATCAATGGAACTGCCGCTCGTTCAACAGCAAGCGTCATCAACTCTCCCTCTTCACCCAAAGCGATCCCCCCCTTGATGCCATCGCCCTACAGGAAACCAACACCTCCACCCCCCGCCTATCACAATACAACGCCTTCACGCAAGATCCCCGATCCCGCACGGCCATCCTCGTTCATAACTCCCACCCGGCACAACCGCACCGCCTCAGCCAAACCATCCCTCACACCTTCGTCGAAATCATCTCGACTCGCCCCGCACGTCCGAGCGTATACATCCTCAACATCTACAGCCCCCCAAACGACCACCTCAAGACCATAGAACCCCTCTTTCAAGAAGCGGTACAGATAGCTGGATCCCACCCCCTTCTTGTCCTTGGTGACTTCAACGCCCCTCACTTGACTTGGGGCTACCGCTACGCCTCAAAGAAGGGTACCGCCCTGCTACGGGCCAGCTAAAATCATCACCTCGTCCTCCAAAATGACCTAACCGTTTCGACTAGAACCGGCAATAGCACTAGCCGTGACACCATACCTGATCTGACCTTCACCAGACACTGCCCACAGCCAAGTGGCACCGGCTTGACGAAAACCTCGGCAGCGATCACTACCTCATCATTCTCCGCGTACCCTTCGTTCACAAACCCCTCCGCACAGGCACCGCACGCCTCACGAACTGGCCCAACTTTCGCAAGGATCCCACCTCCTTACCACCCATTGGCGACAACCTGGACGACTGGGCACAAGCCCTAGAAATTAGGGCTTGCGCCCACACTCAATCTATAGCCCTCACAGACGCCACGCCGGCGGCCGATCCACACCTCCTCCACATCTGGGATGCCCGTCGGAGCCTTTCTAAAAGATTGAAGTGCCAGCGCCACAATCACACCCTCAGAAAACGTATAGCCCGCCTGAACCAAGAGATCCAAACGTACTCCAGCCAGCTTCACAACCAAAACTGGTGGGACTTTTGCACCCGCCTGCAAGGTACACTCCACACCCGCAAGACCTGGCATCTCCTCCGCTCCCTCCTGGACAACCACTCCACTCAACGTCAATCAATGCACAGCATCCATCAACTCATCCGTAACCATTCGCAACCCCCTCGCGAGCTTCTCCGCAGCATCAGGCAGCATCTATTTGGCGATCCGGTCACCCATCCCCCTACCCCGAACCTTCAATTCACCAGACCCCCCAACGCCGACATGGACCTCCCCGTCACCATGACCTAACTCCACGCCATTCTTGCCCGCCTCACTCGCAACACCACCTCGGGCAGAGAGCACATCACCTATAGAACTGACCGCAACCTCCCGGGTGACACCCTTGAAGACCTCCTCACATATTACAACACCCACTGGGAAGCCGGCACGTACCCCCCACAGTGGCGCCACTCAGACATCACCCTTATCCCCAAGCCCAACAAACCCGTCTCCGCCACCACCCTCCGACCCATCGCCCTCACCTCCTGCCTCCGCAAGATCTATGAACACCTACTTCACCAGCGCCTCGCCACCTACCTCGAAGACCGTAACCTGTACCCCCTTACCATGTTCGGTTTCCGCCAACATCTCTCCACCCAAGACGTCCTTATACAAATAAAAGAACAGCTCCTCGACCACCTCAGCCGTGACACCCCCAAAACACTCACCCTCGATGCCTAAGGGGCGTTCGACAACGTTACGCACCAAGCCATCCTCGATAACCTCAACCACACCGGTTGCGGCCACCATGCCTACCAATTCGTCTCCGCGTTCCTGCGGGATCGCACTGACACCCTCCGGCTCGGCCCTCTCCAATCCCCTACCTCCAACACCCCTGCAAAAGGCACACCGCAAGGCTCCGTAATTTCCCCCTTACTCTTCAACACCGCCCTCCTCAAGCTCCCTAGTCTCCTGAATGCCATCCCCGGTATCCACCATGCGCTTTATGCCGATGACCTCACTATATGGACTACGAGCGGCTCCAGCGGCGCGCAACAAGACGCCCTCCAGCAAGCCATAGACACCACCGTCGCCTACCTCCATCCCAGAGGCCGAACAGTCGAACCAAACAAGCCAGCCCTCCTCGTTCTTCGAGCCCGCACCCACGGCCGCCCCCCACAACCCACCCCGGGCCCGCAAGTGACCATCCACGGCACTCCCATTCCCCAAGTCACCACCCTTCGGGTACTCGGAGTTCCTTTTCACTACGACGGCTCCGGCGCCATTCTTCTCCCACAGCTGCATAAAACAATCACCCAACTTACGCTCCTCATTCGCCGCATCCGCGGCTCCACCTACGGCCTCAAAGAATTCGACACCTGCAAACTCGTTCAAGCCCTCCTCATCAGTCGCCTTACATACAGCTGCCCTTTCGTCAACCTCAAGACACAGGAAGCTAACAAGCTGGACGCTCTGATCCGCAAGACCTACAAAGCAGCCTTAGGCCTCCCTACCTACACCTCAAACACACGCCTCCTCCAGCTTGGCCTCCACAACACCCTCACAGAAATCTTGGAAGCCCAACGCACTTGCCACCTGCACCGACTCTCCCCCACACCGGTTGGTAGACGGGTACTTCTGGTCATCGGACGCACGGCCCCTGCCACCCCACACGCGCCCCAACGTATTCCCCTCTCCATTCGTCAACGCATGCACGTCCCTCCCTTCCCCAAGCATATGCACCCCTTCTACAACCAAGGCCGCCGCAACGCCCGCTTCCGATTTATCGAAAAACGCTACGGCTCGGATCCCAACACCCGCTATACCGACATAGCCCAGTCCTCCACCCGCCACAGCACCACCATCGCAGTCGTCAACAACGAGGGCCGCCTCCCGACCGCGGCCTCCTACCGCCACATCCCCACGCTCACCGCCGAGTCCCTCGCCATCGCCCACGCTGCCCTGACCCACTGCCACCAACCCTACCCGACCATAATAACCGACTCGCAGCAAGCATGCCGCCTCTACTAAGCCGGCCTAGCCCCGCCAGCAGCCATTCACCTCCTTCAACGCCTCCCTGAAGACGTTGACCTTTCCATTGTGTGGACCCCCGGCCACTCCAGCCTGGCAGGGAATGAGGCGGCCCACGCCGCAGCCCGCGCACTCATTACCCGGGCACTTCCCTCGCCTAGCCTCGACCAACTAACTCCCCCACCCTCCGACCCAGCAGCCCGGACACCTCTCGACCCCACGTACAACTCCATCCTCTCCCATTACACTAACTCCCGACGGCGATACCCGCCCACCCCCCCCCCCCCGCCCACCCTTCTCTCACCGCCCAGCAGGCCTACATCCTTCGCCGACTACATACCGAAACCTGCTTTAACCGCATCATCCTATCCCACATTTCCCCTTCTCTCTTTCCACCCGACTGCCCACATTGTCACATCCCTCTCAACACCTACCACCTTGTCTTCTCCTGCCCCCAACACCCACATCCCCACCCCTCCCCTTCCCCTGTGCAGTGGGAGTCCGAGCTGACCAGCTCCGCACCGGAACGCCAGGTCACCCTGTTGCGGCGTGCACGGGAGGCAGCCCGGACAAGAGGCCTCCTGGACTTAGGAGGCTAACCACGGTTCTGACTTGCCGAAGACTTGCATATGCTCATCTGCTTGTTTCGGCACTGTCGCGTTAATTGCGTATTTCTTTGTTTTTCGTTACTCATAATGTTAGTATACTTGCACCTCAACCGTAGCGCAAAGTAGGTAAGGGTTGAGGCATTTGCTTTTTGGTTTTTTATGAACCCCGAAATATTAGATTATGATCTTGCTCTACCGCTTGTGCTTTGCAACAATAACGCAAAATGTTTTTGTGCTGCAAATTATTTGTCGATGCAGATATTAGCATAGGAAAAATAATTTTCCTGAATACGGGTGTGAATGTTCGCGAGTAGAAATTAAAAGCGGGTAGAAAAAGAAAAGGTCGTTCCGTTTAATCGCATGCGCCTTCAAAAGACGTCCCACATATGAGACACCTGATTAATTATAATGTACCAATCAATGTACCAACGCGATTTGTGCAAGTTGCTCAACAGCACAAAAAAAAAAGATCGGGATGTGCCAAGTGCTAACAAGTATCATGCAAGCGGAAGGAAATAAAAATGCCCTGTGACAAATTGAACAGATGACCCCTTAATGTCGAAAAGGCGGCCCATGGGACCTGAAAGGCTTTCGGGACCGACGTCCCCCAACAACACGTTTCATCCCGTGAAATAGCCAGGGCACTGGGCTGGTCGAGCGGCGCGGGGAGGAGACGATGCGTCCGTAGCAGACGACAAGATGAACACTGGCAAAATTTAACTCATTAGCGACGCTGCAGTTCACCCGAGCCTGCTCGATACGTACTAACGCACATTGTTTCACAAGTCGAAAGAAAATTTTACCCAGCTCTTTTCTTCGAGTGAGAAATGCGGCACGGGCGCCACGAAAAAAGCACGTGTCCGAGCGGGGCGAGCGCCTCGTCCACACGGGGGAACTGCAGCGCCTTCCGGCGAAGTTTCGGTAGTCTATGGTGACAGCGGCGGCTGCGCATGCGGCTAAAAGGAGGAAATTATTCCACGTTTTGATTGGCTTCTGATACCACTGTCAGTTGGGGACAAAAGTTAGGGACATTTAAGGAATTTGCTGTTGCAGCGAGCTGGCCTCGCGCGTCGCCGCCTCTTTCACAACGCTACTGCGCATGCGCATAGCCCTGGCGGAGTAAGCCGGAAACGGTGTGGCAGGGGTCGGCCGGTCTGCTCCGCGGTGATCCACTGCTGTCTGCGGCTGTAAGTGAGCCCGTGTAGTGAAAGCATGCGGCCGGGTTCGGCCCCCATCTGAGAAAACAAATGCAGTACGTTTTACAATAGCAACTGTCGGCCAAACCGTAACATGAAGGGTGAAATTTTTGCTCTATCGACACTCGCCAACCCCGAAATGAAAGTGAACAGGTAGGAGCTCTCCGTCACGGCACCATGCATAAACGCCCCTGTAAGGTTTGACCATGGAGGTCGTTGCACTGCGGGTGCCCCCAACGACGGAGACGCGGAGACGGCCGTCACCCCTTGGGCCGTCTCGACGCACGGCGCCTACGGAAACGAGCAGGGTCGTGTCCGGCCCGGGACAAAAAGGCGCCGCTCCCTTTGAAAAGTTGGGTGGCGACGACTATGTGTGGAGGCTCTCCGAACGCACCTTGCTCGGTCTGGGAGTATTGTGCCCGGCCTTGCCGTTTCTTGTTTTCTTGGAACTTTCCCTTCCCTCACCGAGGGTATTTATGTCAGGCCCGGCGATAGGACAGGGTCTTTTTGCTCTAAACTTTCCTCTAAACTTGCTCTAAGTCCCGCCTGCGCCGGCTAGACACCGGCAAGCTTCTAAGCCCCACTGCGGGCTAGTTCTGCTCCCGTTGTATATGCCTTGTAAATAATTCCTGTACATAAACTGTACATAGCTTGGACATCCGAGTCTGCCTCGTCCCTCACGGCGACACGAGACACCGCGGTGCATTCCTGGGTACGGAGAAGACCTGAAATTTACTGCCCCATTCTGCGTCCCGTCGCAGTCACACCAGGCATTCACGCCGCCGATGACGATAACCTGCTGGCACGCCAAATCCAGAGATCGCCTTGTCATATTACTCCGACGACGATACGAACACACCGGCCGACCGAAAGTTGCCGTACGAGAGGCTCATTGACCAAGGCGGCCAGTAGACCCGATTAGATTCGAGCCGCGACGAATGTGCCTCTATTTTGTTATTTCGTGGAGCCTAATAAACTTCGTAAGGTGAACGAAGTAAACGTACCTTCACACTATGTATGCGATCCGTATGTCGTGGCTAGCGACGCTTCGCTGACTTCGCTTAACCGAAGCTCCATATGCGTACACGTCTGTCCCAGGCACGTAGCCAGGATTTTAGATGCGACTGCACCTCATTCACTCGCCTTGTCCCTCCATACGGCGTTGTTGTTGTCCGTCCACACCCCTCCCCCATTCGCCTCGCCGCGCGAGCTGCGCTCTCCGCCGCTCACCCCTCTCCTCTCCGATAGCGAACACTCTCTCGCGAGGGGCATTGGATTGGATTCGATTGGGTTGGCTTGGCTTGGCTTGGATTTGGATTAAAGTGGATTGTGTTGGATTGTGTTGCGTCATAACCGCGCCACGTTGCGTCATAGCCGCGGTCGTTCCAGCACCGGCCAAAGAAATAAAGAATACATCATACGCGTTCCTCACACGTTTCACGCAATTAGAGAATCAACCCAACGGAAACACCAAATGAACCCCCAAGATGCGTCGCATCTCCACAGGGTTCCCCTCTCGGGAAGGTGGGCTAATTTCTTTTTTTTTCGGGGGGGGGGGGGGGGGGGGGGCAAGGCCTATTGTTCGAAACAAGCTCTTTCCATGGCAAAAAAAGAAAAACAACTGCCCAGAATTATAGAAGGCGCCTAATTATTAGAAGAGAACGACAACAAAGGGGAATGCAGCGAAAGAGGCGAGTTAATCCGAGATGGAAAGCAAGTTTTTGACACTGCAATGAAGCTAGTGCGTGTGCACTTTCCATCCAAATAATCTCCACCAAGAAGCGCCGTACAGAGACAGTGACGAAAAGAGGAGTGACAAAAAAAAAAGGGGGGGGGATGCAACGGAATCAGGCGCCTACTCAGGGAGATGTGCGGCAAATAAAAAAAATTGTCGGGCGCTTTCTCTACCCGAATTCTCACTCGGTGTCTCAACAACAGGCCGGCGAGAAGAACGTGAGCCATTTTATGACAGCAATTCTTAAACAAAAACAGGCATATTTGGGAAATCAGTTTTATTGAACACAAAGAACGAAAACACGGATGCTTTCATAATCACAAAAGATGCAAAATGCTAACATTCGTTTCTACAGCAAGCAATTTTAAAGAATGGCATTGCGATTGTTTTAATATATAGTAAAAGTCAATGCAAAAGAAAAAAAAACGAACACGTAGCTTGGCCGAAAAGTGCGGTTCACGCTGCAATTTTCAAACGTCGTTGTTTCTCCATAAACACAGCGATAACTTCGTCGACACTGACTTGCATCCGGTGAATGGACATAAGGGCCAGGCCATTAGGCCGCTCTTCAGCCGTCCGTTTCCTCAAATATGTTTTCACTCTTTTCGGTGTCGAGAAGCTGCGTTCTGCGGTAGCTGTAGTCACTGGGAGCGTTGCCAATATCTTGAGGAGTGTGTAAACGTTCGGGAAGAGGCCTTTGTCGCATTCAGCTAAAGCGTCCGTCGCAAAGCGGGGAAGTTCTTTCTCTTGCATGGCTTGCCATTTAGTTTTCCAGATTTCCCATTCACCTTTTAGTGTCAGGATATGCGTTGTTGTCATATCTCTGAGGTAAAAATGGAAGGCCGGCTGCACAGATTCAAATTTGTCCTTGGAGGCGTGCTTTGGCAATACAAATTGCAAAATTTGCAGTGTTTTCCTATGGTTTGTAAAGCGCCGTTTGAGGGAAGCTTTCAGGTCATCTATGTATCGAATGAACGTGGCTCGCCTGTAGTACTCTTCCGCAGAACTACAAGGGTAGTTTGCCCGGTATCTCTGTGTTCCTACCACACGTAGAATCTCGCACTTCACTCCGAACTCCGCCGCTCTATCTTGCCATAGAGAAAATATTTTGTGGAATTCTGCCTCCGCGTTAGTACCCATCTCTTCGAGTTTAGTCAGCACCAGGTCAACCTGCTCCAAGGCGACGCTCATGTCAATAGCTGGGCTCTAGAGATACACAAACAAGTGGTGTGTGAGGCCTAGGAATGTCTCACTAACAGCGAGGCATAAAAGAAAGTTGAGTGAACAGATTCGCTGATAGAGGCAATGAGCGGTGGACGTTGTTGCTTTATCAGGAGAGGTGTCCATGAACTCTTCAAGTGAGTGAACTATCTCAGAAAGTGCTTCTCCATACAATGCGACTGAATCATGACGTTCCACCCACCTTGTTTCACAATATCGGCGCAGCCGGCAGAAAGACTTTGTAGGCGCTTCCAGATGTTTTTTCAGGACCGCTGTCATTTTGGGTGATAGCCGAAAGAAAGTGCATACCTCACTAATTGTTCCAAAGGCCCGTCGAATGTCTTGGACAGCTGAGGCGTCGCTCAAACAAAGGTTCAGGGAGTGCGACGAGCAATGCGTGTACAACGCCGTTGGGAAGTCGTTCCTGATGAGCGCCTGCACGCCGTTGAATGCCCCACCCATCGCTGCTGCTCCATCGTATCCTTGCCCTCTCATCATGTCCAAGTGCAGGCCAAGATTCAGCAGCTCCCTTTTCAGTGTGTCAGGCAGGCTAGACGCACTGACGTCGTCAACAGGTACGAAGCAGAGGAAATCTTCCCGAATGCTCGAAGTAGTAGGATCGACGTACATCCGTTGTTTCATCTGACAGCACCGAAAAAAATCCGGCCTCGTTTACCTGTCTTACAATTTTATCTTGTGTAAGCTTGCCAATTATCGAAATAATTTCATTTTGAATGTGGGGCTGGAGTAAAGAGCATTGCTGCTTGCTGTGCGAATGTCATTGGTCAAAATGATGTCTCCGCCAATCGCTCTATAACGTAGGAGCGCCCTGAAGTTGCCGTCGTTCTGTAAGGGTTCCTCAAGAGAAAGACGCCCCGAATCCTTGTCACCTCTCAGCGCGGGGTCTTGACGGCCGCACAGTAAAACTGACTCGACAATCGCGCGCAACTTTGCCTTGTTGTCTTCGAGCTCGCCCTTTGCTTGCTGATTAAGCTGTACGTGGACACTGCTTGATTTTCCTCTGGCGACTCTGAGAAAGCATTCGGTGTCAACCGTTGCCGTCTTGTGGTATTCAGTCCATGCATGATTCTCGAATGTCTCAAGGGCATCCTTCCACTTCGTAAACGGAACTGTTACGAGGTTCTTACATGTCTGGTGAGAGCCTGTACCCGCTCTGCTCTTACGACAAAAAAGTGCGCAGGCTTTGCAGAAAGCTCCCTTCCGCACATGAGAAAATGCAAGCCACTCATATCTCTGCAGCCAGTGAAACTGAAACGTGCGCCTTTTCCCGTTTTTGGCGACCGAGATTTCTAACTTGTAGCTCGGGGTTGGCACCCATACGTTAGAGTATACCCGTTCTCGGATGTCATCGGGTATGTCACTGTTACTGACAAACATTCCGATATCATTGTGACAAAGAGGGCTGACAGTTTCCACACCGTCCTCGCAGTCATCCGTTCTCTCGGCATCCAAGTCTGCAGGTACTGTGACGGGAGGTAGAGCCGCCTTCTGATAAAAGAAGGCTTCCTTCCTAGATGCACGATAGAAATAAAAAATAATCATACATGAGTTTTCTGACAATAGTTTTTACTTCATGTTTCAATTAATTATTGTCGTAGGACTTATGCCAAGTTCCGCTTTTACACGCACCCTAAATAAAAATGACTCCGAGTATCCGTACATTCAATACATTTCATTTTTCGCGCCATATGTGCCTGTGGATAGTGCTCTTTGATTTAAACTAGATGCAGTCGAGTCTCGTTAATTCAAACACGATTATATAGAATTGACGTTGTAATCCTGTGGAAGTCATCTGTACTCTAATGGGCGAAAACGCAGTCTTATCATTATCCTGGCATTGAACCCTTTTCATTCCCTAGCGGTTCGCTATTGGAACTGAACTTACTCCAATCTAATTCGCACCTTTTCTCCAATTTATACGAGTCCAAAAATTGCCTGCACTTTGAAACCGAATATTGAACCGCAACCACGTTCGCGGGTTTTGTAACAGCCTCCCTTGATCTCATCGAAGGGTTCAAATGGATTGTCATCGACTCATCGTCATTACGAAAAAGCGACGGAGGTTATTTTTGCGAGTACGCGAACATTCGTTTAGTGTTCCAATGAACTGTAAACGGTGGTACGCCGCTTTCATTATGAAAACTGTCGTGTAAGAAAAGGCCTTTAGCATGTTGAATACAGCTGCGTCGCGTACGCAACAACGCATGCCCGACGTCGTGGTGACTGTGAGTAGCGCAAAAGCAGATATCCGTGCCTCGAACACAAACGCAGTAGCGGACTTTTGCCATCTGTGGAGATGGAACTGTCAAGGTAAAAGACATTGAATTAACACGCAAACTGTATTATACAATAAATTTAACTTCCAGGAGAAAAACTGCTCAATCAAAGAGGGGCGAACTGTACATGTTTCTCCATCTTTGTCTTCTTTTTAAATTGTCAACATAGGAGCAAAGTACAGTATTATTTTTAAAATCTGCTACCAATACATTCAAGTGCATTTTATATTGATACTGCAAAAATTTGGTTTGCGTTAGACTGGAGTGAATTCGGCCGTCTGGGCTGGAATAGAATGCGTGTTTTACGGATGGCGTAACGGGGCCATCGTTTGCGGTCATGGAGACATCATTCCTGATGGCTCGATTAGAAAGTGGCATGGTTGTAGGGATAAGAAAACAAAAAAGCGTCGTGCAGTCATACCCTTACCAAGTATACAAGATATTTAAAGCGATGACTGCACTCGCGCTATATGAGGAAAATTGCACTCCTCGACAGATGCATCATGTTTAAATAGTCATCTCAGAAATAGACATTTATGGCAAAACCAGTATCATAGTATTGCTCAGAAGCTCACAAGCTGGGAATTACTAAGTTGCCGCTTCGCTAAAGCGGGCGTAACAAGCAAAGACAATAAGAAACACAGGACCCACCTTTGGAACTTTAGCGAAGAAGCTTGTCAATTTCATCGTTTGTCCTGGTCGCTTCCTGGCCGTTGAAGTTGAACCCTGGCTGGCACCTTCTTTCCCCATGGCTGCGTTCTGTTGCGCCAGAGCGCCCCGACACAAATTTGCTTGGTCTGAAGGAGCGCCGAACAGAGGTGCTGAATCGGCTGAATCATGCCTCGCTGTGACAACCCGCGGCGAACATGCCCCTATATACATACCTGGGAAGGAGCGCCGAGGAGTCGCCCTCCCTTCTCCCTCTTCGGCGGACCCAAGCAAGTCCATTCGTCGAATTCAAACTGTGGACAGTGGAGAGTCCTACTTGGAGAGATATGAACTGCTCGCGCCGAATCGCGGCTGAAATGAACCTCCGGGCGCCGACGGCGCGTCCCAGCGGGGCGGCATTCAACGGAGTCACCCAGCTGAGAACTAATCCCGCACTTCGCTTTCTTTGGCATGTTATGCATCCACTAAAGATGCAATCAGTCGTGAAGTCACCGCCGTACTTAGGCGGCCACACGCACAAAGTAAGAGGAGACGACGACGCCCGTGTACACTTACTGGAGAGCCGCATATCCGCTCATTCCTGTTTACTCCTTCCGCCACGATGGCGCTTGCCCCGACGACACAGGCAGCGGACGAAAGTTGGTGGGGTTCGCAGAGGCGCCAGCGGGGTCGAACGGGTTAATGGGCCGTCAAGACGTCGCTTTCCATACAGAAGTCCCCTTTTCCTAGCTTTCGGTTAACTTCCACCGTCAGGTCTCGGAAAAACTCTGCGTCTGCGGCAAAGCAAAGCCGTACGCGTGCGTGTTCCCATGCCGCGCGCGCTATCAGTCAAACAAAGCACTTGAATACTCCCCAAGTTGCCACCACCTCACGGCGGCGATCCGTGCTGCGGTGGCTAATCCGCTTGTCGGCGACTTCGAGCACCCATACCCTCGGCGGGCCGAATGCGGCCCTAACGACCGTAGGTGATGACAAAAGCCCTGGGCGGCATCTCCCTTTCGTCGGCGTGCTGCGTGCTGACGGTTTCCTTCTTGGCAGCATGTGGCCGACGCCCGAGAAGCTGTTGTTCAACGAGTCCCAGAGCATGGGAATGGAGATGTTTTTCCTGGACTTCGATATTGGTGGTCCCGGGGACGTCGACCTTCGGCAGAAAGCGCCACCGGAGGCGACAGACTTTCAGCTACGAGAGGGGGAAAGATGCCCTCTCAGTGTGTGTGCGCGCGCGTGCGTGCATTTTGACCTTTTCGGAATTTTTCCTGATTGATGCCTCCTGACCACAGCGTGGAGACATGGAGAACAGGGATGGACCAAGCAAAGTCTATTAATCTCGCGCCACCAGAAACGCAATGCCTGTTCACTCAGACCCTGAACATGTAAATACTAGTATAAAGCTTTCTTTCTCGATCGACTTGGTCCTGATGACTGCCCCGGCACGACACCAACCTCGTCCACTTCGACCACGATACCCCGCAGTCGCAACAACATGCTCTTGCTCGTAATTCCGCGTTATTTTAAGTCTGTGGAAAGTTATGCGGCCTTACAAAATAAAGTCCTATTTAGCTGTGGGATAATAGCCGGAATAGCGTAGCTTTTCAGTAATACTACGGTTGATTATTTCTTTTTATCTCTGACGGCTTATTATCATTAGTATCTTCATTTGAAAAATCAGCGAAAGTAACATTATTTTGTTCCGTTTTCCTGCGCATGCGAAACAGCTGCGTGACTGCGCGCAATTGCTTGGGGAAAGGAACCTGTCGCTTTCTAACGTTTTTCGAAGAACTTGTAAGATTCTCTGGCGTTAAAGGCCGACTGGACGAATTTCGGGAAGGGGGGGGGGCGGGCCCCCTTGCCCCCCCCCCCCCCCCCTTGCGTACGTGCCTGTCTGTCACGCCTGTAGAAAATCTCAGGCATGTTAAGTCCAGAAGAAGAGTTACTCAACTTCATCTAGGAAACGGAGAATCAAAATCAACTGATGTTTTTGTCGTAAAGCGCGAAGCACAAGTACAAAGAGCACTTTTTTTTTCGACTGGTGGACTCGCGATCTGCTTGCGAGCTAAAATTTGCTATCGTATTTCCTGGCTTAATAAGTAACGTAGATTAAGAGACGCTTAGTGGGCAAGTGCTATTCAAAGACTGATGATGAGTTTCTGTGCCAGCAATACTATAAAAAAAATTTTGAGAGAGGTGCAAAAATATAAGCTAAACCTCAGCTTTGGGTCCGCGGCATTCGAGAACGGTCGCTTGCTGCGCCGTGGCCGGGGGTCTAGAGCGTCAGAAACACCGGCCTGCTCGAATGTGGTGGTTAGAATCCTCTTGGGGATCTTTCTCTCTCTCTTTTGTCTTGACATGCTTGCGTAAAGTGATGTATGTGTTCTCTTTGTAATCTGCATACAGCTCTCCACTGCTGGGAAATGTATCCATCCAAATGACGAGGAGCTTGAGATTTCAGTAGAAGTGTAGTTCCGTGCACCACTTTTTTCGCCCCGATATTGCCGCTGTTTAAAAGGATTGAACCAATACTAACTTTTCAAACTGACAGTTCTTCTAAAGAAGAAAATGCAATCATGCGACTACGATGAACAAGTGCGCTTATGACTAAAAATGGACCCCAAAAAGCAATTTTCTGAGATACGTCGGGACTTCGCTTTCTTTGGTCAAAACTCTTACAAGAGTAATCTGCACATGCATTCATGCTCGTTATGATAAGAAACAAAAAAAAAGAACGGCGGAATTGAACAAATCTTACATCGCTGATATCCACATACCAGCTTCAAGAAATGATTTGTATAAAGGTCACATAAAAGACCTGCGTTTATGCTGCTGTCTTACAGATACTCATGTCCCCCTCCCATCTCTTTTAGCGCTTGAAAAACAAATGTGGTGAGAACATTGCTTCCACAGCCTCAGATAGCCACCCTCCAGTACTGACACTTGCGGAACTGTTGCAAAAAGAAACGAGCGTCGCACGCTTGTGAGGATGTTTCTCACGTTGAAAACGTGCGTGTTCCAGCATAGTTATTCTTTTTGCAGCTTTAGGTTGGCAATACAATTCACGCGAAACAAATAAACACCAGCAACGCAGCCCTGATTCCCTGTCGGCTGCAGTGGCAGCCCACTTGCACCCCTGTCATATCGCTTCTCGCTGCGCCACCAGAGGCCGCCTGTAAGAAGCTGAGTCTAGCAGCAGACGACGCAAGAAACGGCTGGAACTGACGCTTCCATTCAGTTTTGACGGGTGTATTGCTTGATGATATTATTTTTATGAATGCGGAGCGTGCCTGCCTGACCGTGTCCATGGTATCGCCCCGAGTTTGTCCTGCGCTGGTTCCTTTATTCTTAAAAACTTCAACATTTTTCTCCTCTGTCTGGCCCTAATATTCTCCTCTGTCTGGCGCTGCACCAACCAATC
This sequence comes from Haemaphysalis longicornis, assembly GCF_048455015.1. Lineage (NCBI taxonomy): Eukaryota > Metazoa > Arthropoda > Arachnida > Ixodida > Ixodidae > Haemaphysalis > Haemaphysalis longicornis. Next base: position 60,937,377 of record NW_027526203.1, read on the forward strand.
ATGACTTGTAGGACGTCTTCTTTATTATTTCTCCGACAATGAATTACCTCTGCGTTTAAGTTTCTTGCTTCTTTCAGGAACTATGATAAAATCAAAGAAAAATTGTGTGCACAGCTGCGAGATTTTCTAGAAGCGCGCGCGTGTACCGGGGAGAACAGTAATAGCAATAGCAGCTTTACTTGTGCAGTGTGTAACTTTTAGACTTAAAAAAAATGTAGGATGAGTTATTTCCTTTTTAAGACAGTTTTCAGATCTGGTCATTCCAAAATGGACATTTATTGGCGATAGATGGCAGCGTAGCTTATTTTGTGGCTCTAAGTCTAAACAAATTTGTGTTATTTCAAGATTCTCGACTGCTATGACACTAGCCCTTTGTAGTAACTGATGTACAGCAAGCATTAGATTGCTTCAAACTTACAGGCTTCAAGAGCAGATTTTAAGGCCAGTATTAAAATATGCAAAATTTTTAGAACCTGCTGTTGTAAGTGAACCTCGGACAAATGAATTATAACTTTTCAGCTTGAGAGGTACAGCTTTAAATCGTTGTGAATGTTGGCTACCTGGCAGTTCGTTGTTTAAACTGCAGCATAAATATCAGATAAGAGACCAGGGGACGATGACGTGCAAGTGCTCGTGTATTTCTCTCCGCATTATTTCCATGTTCCTGCACTATTTTCCACTATTTCCACGTTCCTGCACTATGTAAAAGGATTATACCAAATGAAGGAGACAGTTTTTAGCTTTCTTTATTCCCAGTTTTACAGCCAAAGAAGATGGCATATATCAGACGTGCCCAGCACAAATGTTGTAGTGCATCCAGATGCTCGTTGAGACCTCTGTCACTGAAAAGTAAAAAAGAAATACCATTTTGAAAACTGGTCAAGCACTACATATATTTCCTTAGGAGCCTCCCATTCAAAATTTAAATGACAAAATAGCGTAAACACAGTATACTATTATTACGTTCCTCGCGTGTACGTTTTTAGTATGCGTATGGACACTGACGTTTCTGCTGTATTTTTTTCTTTTTTTTTTCTTGTACACGCTTGGCAGAATTTTCTGATGTTATTATTATTCGTTCAATCTGCTCAGGTACCACACCCCTCATTAATATCCTTGGGGCCATAAGGGTATCTTGAATAAATAAACATAGAACACCAAATACCTGGAACTACTTCTACAAATTAACGTTCCTGTAGCAGTTAAAAAATTATAAAATAAATAATAAAATTGCACATTTCCACAAAAACACCTATTACAAATAAAAACATGGCCAACTACCACTTTCCTCAAAATTTTGTATACCAGTCTCTTTGAACCAGGCAATAAAACTAAACATCTTTGGAGGAATTTTGTTTGCACGTAAATTGCAGGCAGTAGTGGTCCCAGAGATTGGTTTTGGAGGGGGCGAATTTTTTTGGTTGGGGGGGGGGGGGGGGGGCGGAGGTGCGGGGGCGAATAAAGAGCCGCTCCCCTCCTTGCACCAGTTTTTCGGAGGAGGTGATAATCATGCCGGCGTGCGCGCGTATGCGGAGTAACCCGCTTACGCACAATCACTTAGCGGCACAGTGGTTTTTGGTCCCCTTAGGCGGTACAACGGCTGGCTCGAGCCCGCCTTTCTGACGGTCGCAACACGTTTGCGACCTCACACAAGTGGGATTCTTAAAAAACGAAAAAAGTAAAAAGCTGAGGACATCTTTAGGTTGGGGGGGGGGGGGGGGGGCAGCTTAACTTAGGTGTCGCAGCAGCTTAACTTAGGTGTCGCAGAAGCTATCATGCAATGATGACTTACTTGCTTGTCTCTATTTTTCTGATTTTTCCCCTCTACAAACAAGTCACATGCTACAGTCGCCATGAGGTTGGTCGACATGTTAACACGTTACAAAAAGGAAAGCTATTGTATAGTGTTTTTTCTAACAGTATTTTAAAGTTCTTACTCTCACTCTTGTGACACCTAAGGCTGATTCGGTTGGAGAGCACTTCTCTGTGGGCAGCAAGTTCTATGGTGGTCCTAAGTGACAAAGGCTCAGCAAAACAAAACCCTTTCTGATGTAAGGATGATCCTCTGCCAGGTGAGTGCAAGGATAGAGATTGCTTGACCTTTTCACGATAATGCCTTAATTACAACTAAGTTCAGTTAGGTGTCCTCAACATTTCAGAGAAGTGCAGAGCAAAAAATGTTTTGAAGAACGACTTAGAAATACTGATGGCCAGAAATGAGCGGCCAGAATGTTACGGCCTCTCTTAACTCAAAACTGAAAACGTCAGCTTAAAACAACTAAAAAATACCTTAAGGAGTAGCACCACTATTAAACGTTCATAACATGATTAGGCTCTACTTAAAGGAGTACTGAGACAAAATATCAAAGCTGAGATAACTATGCAAAAAGTTTCCTTTGTATATGAAGATTTTAATACCAACCGTTTAATATAACATATTTTAAATCAATTGCAATCTTTGCATGCATCAGAAAGCTTAGAATAAACACCCTTTTGACACTGGCATAAGCAAGACGCGTGGGCTGACTCGCCATGCAGTTGCCCCAAACTGCCGACATCAGAGCTCCAGTGACTTAACCAACACACCGGCTGCTGATGGCGCACGCTGCACTGCCTCACAGTTTTGGGACTGATATCGCGTGGCCCAGGCGCTTGCAACCACGGCCAGCCTGGCCGTGTTGGCTCACTCTAGCGCACACGTCCAGTCTCTCCATCATGCAACGAAAACAGTGACATTAACAGCGCCAATTTCTCATGGCTGCCGCCTTGGTGTTCGTTTTGTCGAAGCCGAAACTGACACGAATAAACAAGGCTCAAAATAATTACTTATTTACCTTGCGGTCGACCATCTAATGTTCCAGTCTGTGATTCCTGGGCTGGTAGGCAGCCATAGCAATGGGAAAAATGTAACACGAAAATTTCGTACCAGTACTTTTTAAAATATTTACATAGACACACGAACTGCTAATGGCCCTTTCTGCCAGTTGTTGCCGTTATCTGTCTACTATTCCTCTTCTGAGCATGAAAGACTGGTACAATAAAGTGTCACATGTAGATTTGGCAAGTTTCCAAGCTTAGTGATTCACATTGAACTTTTTGTGATCTCTGTTTATTTATTTATTTTATTTTATTTTACAAGTACTGCCAGCCTTGTTACAAGGCCTTAGGCAGGAGTGGGCATTCGGTACAAGCACAGATCAACAAGGTAGAAGACAATAAACAAATAAATGCACAATATTCAGCACAAAGAAATGTTTTTCCTTGCCACTTCGGAAACAGACAAAAATTAACAAGAAAGCAGACAACGAACGAGCAACTGCACAAAAATCAGCACAAGATATTTTTCCGTGCCGCGATTTTACGGGGAAAGACGGGATATGAAAGCTATGATTTATTTGAAAGTGCAGAAAGAAATGATGAAACAGTCTGGCAGTCAACAATGGGGGCGGGTAGGGCGTTCCATTCAGAAACCGTGCGTGGGGTGAAAGAATTTTTAAACACGTTAGTCCTGCATGAAAAATTTTTGACCTTTTTATCGTGATAGGAGCGCGTGCAACGGTGACTAGGCGGTATAATGTATAAAGTTTTATCTATTCCTGTTTGACCATTGTAGAGTAGGTAGAAAAATTTCATTCGGTCTCGATGACGTCTTGTTGCAAGGTTCTCTAGTTCCGCAGCTTTTAAAAAACTTGACGAGGACGTGCGCCAGCTGTATGAATTGTAAATAAATCTAGCTGATTTTCTCTGGACTTTCTCAATTTTAGTGATGTTGGTTTGCGTGTGTGGATCCCAGACAATCGAAGCGTATTCTATAATAGGTCGGATTTATGTTTTATATGACAAAAGTTTTAGTTCAGGGGATGCGTTTCCTATAGACCGCCTTAAAAATCCCATTTTCTTCATTGCTTTATTGTAAATGTATGTTATGTGCTCATTGATTACTACCCCCAAGTATTTGTAAGAAGACACTACGGATATAGGCTGGTTGTTGATGCTCTAAGAGAAAACTAAGGGATTCTTTTTGCGGGTAACGGTCATTGTAACAGACTTTTTTAAATTTATAGTGTCATCTGCCATTTCAAGCACCATGTTTGTACTACCGCTAGCGAGGTGTTTAAGTCTGCCTGGTCACTTGAATTGCGTATTTCGTTATACAGGATGCAGCCATCTGCAAAAAGCTTTATCTTGACGCGTATGTCACTAACGATATCATTTATGAAGACGATAAACAGGAGCGGCCCTAATACTGATCCTTGCGGAATGCCTGAGCCTACATTTGCAGGTGACGATGATGTGTCATTGATTTGCACACATCGTTTTCGTAGTGACAAATGAGCTTCAGTCCAGTTACTAAAGTGTCGTTCTTTAAAATAGGTTTTAGTTTAAGCAGTAGTTTGGAGTGACAGACACGGTCGAATGCTTTTTCGAAATCTAAGGATATGAGGTCAATTTGGCTTTGCCTATCTAGAGCTGCTGCCATGTCGTGAACTGTTTCGACGAGCTGGGTTACGGTCGAAAAGCCTCGCCGAAAGCCGTGTTGTCTTGCATCAATTATTGCGTTCTCGTTTAGAAAGGTGGAAATGTGTTTGAAAATTATGTGCTCCAACACTTTTGGCGCATGCGCAGAGTAAAGATATTGGCCTGTATGATGTGGGGACAGACAGATTTCCTGTTTTTGGTATGGGGATTATTTTGGCGTACTTCCAATCAGCTGGGACTTCCGCGCATGACAGTGATTTTTCGAATAATAAGGTTAAATATTTTGAACACCACTCGGCGTACCGCGAAAAAAATGCATTCGGAATTCCGTCAGCTCCGGGTGATTTTTTTGCGTCCAGATTAAGCAGAAGCGCTAAGACACCTTCCTCTGAAATGCTAACATCACCAATTGGCATAATGTGTTCATAGCAAGAAAACTTCGGGCTGATACCGTCGTCACGCGTGAACACCGTGCAGAAGTATTTGTTAAGCGCATCTGCGATTTCGGCACTTTTAGTTAAAACTTTATCACCAATACAGAGTTTGCGTGTAACTGTCTTTTTTGGCGATAAATGCTGCCAGAACTTTCCCGGAGAAGACACAAGAAAATTCTTTAGCGTTATTTTTTGGTAGTACTCTTTCGCTTTTTTTATTTTATCAGCTACTAATGCACGTAAACCGATAAACCTATCGCTTGCGAGAGGGGTTGGGCGTTGCTTGTGTTGTTTTCTTGCCTTTTTTAGCTTCCGTTTGATTCGTACTATTTCTTTTGTCACCCAAGGATTACGGTTCCGCAGCACTTTTCGCTTCACAGGTACAAAGTCACGGACCTAATTTAGAACTAAAAGCTTAAAGAAATCCCATATTTCATCAATGGAATATTTGCTTGATTCACACATGCAATGAAATTCAGACAAACAGCCATCTAGCGCGTCCAATACATCAACATCACTGGCACGCGAGAATACTGGAACCATTCTTTCTTGTTTTTCTGTTTGTGGGGGAAAATTCACTTCCAACGAAAGGTGTACAATTTTGTGGTCTGATATGCCTTCGAAAACCTCAATTCGTGGCTTTCGGCGGGCAGCGGCTGCGTTTACAAGAAAAAGGTCCAAAATTGATAGCGTATTGTTTTGAATACGGGTGGGTTCTTTGACGAGTTGTGAAAGGTTGTGAAGTACAACTATATCAACGAAAGGTTCACCAGAACTTGAAAGGGCCTCAGGGAAATCGCTTGCCCAGTTTACACACGGAACGTTAAAATCGCCCGCAAGTAACATACTGCAGCGCTTATTCTTATGGGCACACAAGAACTCGTTAAGATTTTCAAAGAATATGTTGCCGCTATTCGGGGGCCGATTGAACCCTCCCAATATTAGATTTCACTCATTAAAAAAAATTTCGTGACAACACATTCGATTCCTGATATATCAGGCAGCCTAACAACACGCAATGTCTCTTGGAAAAGAATTGCAACACCACCGCCACGCGAGTCCCTGTCATGTCTGTATATTCCATAACCACGAGGCGCTATTTCAGAATCGGCGATATCACTATGCAACTAGGTTTCTGTTATAATTACAACGTGGGGTTTGTGGGCACTTAGAGTGTGTACGACACTCTCTAATTTCGCGGTTTGTGGGCAATTAGAAAGTGTACGACACTCTCTAATTTCGCGGTTTTGTTTACTATGCTTCGGGCATTTAGGTTTAAACACCGGAACTCTGGTTTTTCTTTTGGAACACAGGAACGCTGTCATTGTGGCCTTTCAGGACTTTCCTGGCGCGGACTTATAGGTCCTCTTTTCATCTCATCACTAGGACGTTCCTGGCGCGGACTTATAAGTACTCTTTTCATCTCCTCACTGCCCCACCGGAATGTTTGATTGTCAACCTTAATTTTGTCGTACTGGAGCCTTACTTTCATACCTGCTTTCCTCTCGTCAACCGTGCTGTCCCAGAGGTGCTTCCTTATCTGCCGTGTCGTTGACAAAAAATCTTCCGAGATAGAAATGGTTTGCCCTTTGACGTTGTGGCAGTTGCTAAGCACGTTATATTTCTCTCGGTGGTTTATGAACTTCAGAATAATTGGCCGGGGCTTCTTTCCCTGCTTGCGGCCTATCCTATGTAGTCTTTCAACGGAGGATACTCGGACACCTAAATGCTTAACAATACCCGCCGCGGTGGCTCAGTGGCTAAGGCGTTGCGCTGCTGAGCACGAGGTCGCGGGTTCGATTCCCGGCCGCGGCGGTCGCTTTTCTGATGGAGGCGAAAAGCAAAAACGCCCGTGTGTACGAGATTTCGGCGCACGATAAAGATCCCCAGGTGGTCAAAATTAATCCGGAGCCCTCCACTACGGCGCGCCTCATCGCCTGCGTTGCGTCGGCGCGTTAAACCCCAAAATCAATCAATTAAATGCTTAACAAATACTTCTTCCTTAAGCGTAGTCAAAAGGGCATCCGATGTTTCGTCCGCAGATTATTTAATGCCAAAGATTACTAGGTTGTTTCGTCTACTCCTGTCTTCTAAATCTGTTAGCTTCTTTTCTAGGCTCTGTATTGTTCGCTGCATGTCTTCGACGTGTACTCCGAGTTCCGCTTGTTTTGCTGCTATAGCTTCCACATTCGCAAGTTTGGACTCAAGGGCTTCTAATCGCTTCTGCATGTTTTTTTGGCCATCTAAAATTTCCCTCAGCAACTCTTCAGTATTGAATCCAGGATTGTATTCGATATCACCACAAAGCAGTAGCAACGAGAGCAAAAATTTTTTGCGCACATGTAGGCAGTACAAACGCTGGTAGGGCACGCCAGCTGGACAAGACATCGGTTAGAGGTTTTGACCGAAGAGTGCGTGTTACTAACCTGCGTGAAAAACCACAACGGGATCGTCATGGCTCTGACGGGTGGCCAGCTGACGTGGCCACTGAAGGTATCCCGAGGCAGGAGGCTGATTAAGTAGTCGTGTGGAACGGACGTTGAGTGCGGTGGTTTCCGGTGAAGGCTTGCCAAGGCATCCAAGTGAGGTAGGGGACCCATTGCGCAGTTTCCACTGGGCAGGAAAGGGGGGGGGTGCGGGCGTGATGCTGCTGCGCGTGTCTTGAAAGAAGGATAGAAGGATCTGCGTCAAAAACCACAACGGGATCGTCATGGCTCTGACGGGTGGCCAGCTGACGTGCCCACAAGGATTTAACCTACAACCACTCCTCACTGGCTTGTCTCATGTACAATTAAGCTTCACGCACATACTGTACTTGGCACAGTTTCATTTACTAAAATGAAGCTTCCAGCCTCTCCCTGATGTATCTGTAGTCCACCCAAAATGCACTGCAGGAAAGCCAACTTTTTCTGATGATGACGATCAGTGGTGAAGTGAAAAAACATTAAAACGCTTATGGGTCCCTCATGTTATGAAGCTGACGTCTATTCCATTGCGCCATCCCAGCACAGCCGAAGCAATTTGGATGTGCATGGACGTGGAAAATTACACAGAAAATGCACACCTCCATCTAACGACAATGGTTGTACACTACGGAAGGTCATGGATTGCCTGCATCAGTAAAGCTCTAGGGAGCACAACTGCAGTGCAGTAGACCGTCCTGATAAAAAACAGGTGCTCAGTACTGGGCTGGTTAATTTGGCGTTGGACTTGGTTTTGGAAAGCTTCACATCCCCCGTTTTTGTCGTTTCAACAGATTGGCAGTTGATTTTTCTTTTATTAAGTCTTCCCGTCAGTAACTAGGTCATAGCTACATATTTGGTTGCCATACTACCAGGGTGGTCTGCGAGCAGACGCAGAGTGTAAGCTGCTAGTTTCGAGTGTACCACAATACGACCCACTTCTGGAGGCATTCACCTGCTTTCCATGGGTACCCAGAAAGGATGTAGACCAAGGCTTGCCCTTTAGGCCCTGCACCAACATCGTAGGGGCCAGGTCCAAGCACTTCTTTTTTTCCACTGGAAGCCCTCCCATTCAGACGCTGCGGGAACAGGATTAAATGCTGTGTCAGCACAACTGAAAGTTGGGTAGGCTAATAATACATCTTTGAAAAACAAAATGCGTAAAATATGGCGACGTGGAATAAGACCACTCAGGACAACCCACTACAAGAAAAAGAACACACAGCACATCGTCCTGTGTGTTGTTTTCTGCAAAAGCAAAGTGGGCAATCTCTGCCGCATTGTTAATAACAAGGATCATGCAAGGAAAGGGAGGAACGAGTGCAGTGTTAACTGGGTGGACCACGAACAAACGACTGAAACGAATAATTGAAATTGCGAATTTGTGACGACTTGGTTATACTCAATGTTTATTTTTTTTAACTGCGAAATGTATGCATATCTAATTCACGGTTGAGACCTAATTGTGGCCTGTACAAAATAAGTACCACTTCAATGGTGAAAAAATCTTGCTGTCAATTCGTTCTTGCTTTCACACTTAGATATTTAGAGAGTGCTAGTAGTTCATCAACCGGTTATTTGTGGATGCTAGTAAACAAAAACAAACCTATGAACGCAACGACCACCCAATCCCGAGAAATACAAGCACGCGCGGTTCCTCCCTTTGGATGTAATGGCTCGTTGGATCTAGTGACGCGTTGGATCTAGGGACTCGGATGGATTTCTTGACTCGTTGGATCAATTGACGCGTTGGATCTAGTGACTCGGTTGGATCTCTTGACTCATTGGATCTTCTGACTCGGGCATCACGTGACCTAGTGGATCTCCTGACTCGTTGGATCTAATGACCCGTTGCATCTAGTGACCATAAGCGCCACGAAACAACCCGAACGCGTTTTGCCTGTCGCAAAATCCCACTCTCAAAATAAACTGGTTATTTCCCCTCGTGTTCAAAATCCCTCCTCTCATATGCACATGTTAGCAGTTGCCCCCTCTCGTGTCCCCTCGACTTTCTCCCTCTCCTCAGCGAAAACGAAGGTTGGGTCGGCTTTTGTTGCCCCCAAGACGAACAAAGGGGCAGTGGCTGACGCGGGGTGCAGAATGTTACAATGCGTGCGCGGGGATGTACAATGAGCGCGCCCCTGCTGTACTGGTAGGGGGGATCGCTTTCACCGATAAGGAGTCCCTGCCTTTCCCTCCATCTTAAGCCGCAGAGACACCGGAAATGCAGGCGTCAAAGAGTGCCGTGCAGATGAAGAGCAGAAGGGCCGAAATAATTACCCACAATAGTGCCAAAAGAAAGGAGGAGTAATAACAAACATATCATACCATGCCATTGCAACATTAAGGATGAAATGCCGTAATATTTATTTATTTACATCGCCTTCTCACCCACCCCCACTTATCAATCAATCAATAAACCAATCAACCTTTTATTTAGCCATCTTTTCATAGAAGAGTGCTGGGACAAGAACAAAAAGCCGCAGTACAGCAGCTTGACGAGGTCCTTGCCCCGTTGTCTTGGCAACGGGTACAGCGTATGGACTCTTTTTCATATATATAAGAAATACAGTTTTAAACTTAGGGTATTAAAGTCTTTTATTTATTTATTTATTTATTTATTTATTTATTTATTTATTTATTTATTTATTTATTTATTTATTTATTTATTTATTATTTTTATTTAAAGTTTTCGACAACACCGCAAGGGCCTCCTCGAGGGATGCACTGTGTACATGAATATAAGGCATACAAAAGACAACATATAGGAAGGGAAATAGTAATTCAAAAAAGGGTAAAAATAACTGTGTAGATATATATCAAACAGGCTAGTGATCAAAGAAGGCAAAACATTTTCTGAACAATAAGATCTCGGAGGTCGTAAGGAGAGTATGCAGTAATGTACTTTCTTTTTCACTTTGGCGCAGAAACACAAAAACAGAGGGAGAAGTGCATGTGCGACCTCCCTACAACATGTGCATTCAAAAAGTCAAGTTTTCAAGGAGAGTTTAAGAAGAGCAATGTGATTGCAAAAACTTTCGATGCAAGATAAAAACAGACTGTTATAGGAATGTTGGCATCGGTCAGCTGGCGCCTGGCTCAGTGCTCTGTCAACATGAGAGCAGCCGTGCGGCCGCAGTGGTCTGCTTGGAACTCGCAGGTGAACAGGGCTTACAAGGCAAGGGCAGTCAAACTTGGAATGAATGCAGTCAAAAAGAAAAAAAAAACAGGTCACGCCTGGAGCTTGAGAAGTCCCCTGTGCAGATAATAACTCACTGGTGAGTAAAGGTAAAATACGGTTCTAGTGAAGCGCTTCTGAATCCTTTCTAGACGAAGAGACGACGAAGGGCTTAGACAATTCCAAATGGCACTGGCAAAGTCGAGCTTCAGTAAAATTATGGTGCAGTAGAGGGAGACAAAGCATGGTCGGTCGGTGAATTCACTGGTGGCCCGAGAAATTGCGCCAAGCGTTCAGACACAGGAGTTGGTCAGGTGGTTCACGTGTGGGTTGAAAAGTAGTTTTGCGTCCAATATTACACCCAAATCACGCACTAAAGTAGCGCGTCTTGCGGGTACACCAAGCAGGGAGTGTGGGAAAATGAGCGTGAGAATATGTTATCAAGATAGTTTTGGAGAGATTGGGCTTCAAATAGTTGCTGTCGCACCATGCCGAAACTGCGTTGATGTCATTTTGCAGTAGGACGTGATCGTACAGTGAATAAACCGCGCGATAGAGTTTCATATCAGCGGCATACTGAGAGAGCGTACAGTGCCTAATAACAGGGTGGATGTCATTAACAAAATTGTTAAAGAAAAAAGGGCCCAGTGTCGAACCTTGAGGTACCGCTGATATCGTCGCCAAAGGCCGGGAGGTGACGCCTTCATAACAGACACAATTGGACCTGCCTTTTAAATAACTTCCGAACCAATGACAGAATTCACTGGATAGACCGTATGCGGATAATTTGTGAACCCCGCCGCGGTGGCTCAGTGGCTAAGGCGTTGCGCTGCTGAGCACGAGGTCGCGGGTTCGATTCCCGGCCGCGGCGGCCGCTTTTCTGATGGAGGCGAAAAGCAAGAACGCCCGTGTGTACGAGATTTCGGCGCACGTTAAAGATCCCCAGGTGGTCAAAATTAATCCGGAGCCCGGGCGCGCCTCATCGCCTGCGTTGCGTCGGCGCGTTAAACCCTACAATCAATCAATCAATCAATAGGACAATTTGCGAATCAGTAATACGGGGCAGTCACAGGAATGACTTGAACGGGAAAGGACTCGCTCTAAAAGGTCACCGGCGCCATGGGCATTATTGACTGATTGAGTTTTTATTCGAGCCAGGAGGGCGTGTGCTGTACGGTGGGGAGAGCGCAAGCGCTCATTGAGGCATCGCCCCGTTCACCCGATGTCCTTTCTTTTGCACTTCAGAGAAACGCAATACACGACCGCGAACATCGAAACTCCCTCAAGGGCACGCCCACGTCATATTTATCATCGCATTGTAGGAGTTGCGGATGCTATCCCTTGTTTAATGCTACTACTGCTTTAATGACTCACAAAGATAGGAGAACAAGGGAGATACCTGAAGCCTGTTATATAAAAAAAATAATTCAGAAGATTGTATTAGTTGCCCGTCCATATCGCTACTGGATTGCGGAGTAGCCTATCTGGACAGTTGTTGAATGAGTGGCTGTTCTGTGCACATGTGAGACATACGTCAAGATTGTTATGATCACGGACGCTCTTGTATACTTTTTCACGGTGTAATAAATATTTCAGTTGTTAGTCAGCGCTCTCGTTGTTGTCCTCTTCCTTTTGTCCTTGTTTTTTGCGCGCTGTTTCACCACTATGAATCTGTACCAACTGGCCCAGTTCACGACACTTTTGAAATTTTCCTATAAAACGACTTTCGATGAACTGCCCGGACTACCTAGGGGTTTTAAGTTAATCCGTACCTCGACCAGGAACTGTTTCCGAGCGTAACGTCCTTACATTTTAAAATAGATCGTGGACACATTCAACAAAGACCGAAGGTATTTAATACTACGAAGAGAGTAATGGTATTTAAGCTCGAATAACCTGACGTTTTCAGGTGACTTCGAATGGCAGTTCTCGTTAAACAGCCTCAAATCATTATAGAAAGGCTGACGAAGAGGGGTCTAGGACATTTCGGTGCAGGACCATTCGGTAAAGGACGTTTAGGTGGGGACATTTCGGTGAGCGGGTGTTTCGGTGCACGGACAGTTCGGTGTACGGACATTTCAGTGTGCAAACTTTTAGGCGACCGATATATCCGGTGCTTCCCTGTTTCAGACAGCCGTTATATTTTTATTTCCACTTAACGTGGGTGTAGACAACAATCTGGAGCAGTACTTTTATTTTTTGAGTGATGCCATGTTTGATCTTTGCCAGGTATTTTTAAAAATTCAATATTTATATATTTTTATTTAATATCTCGTCCTGGGGACACCTGTTATGCAGCCAACTGATTGAATTCTTATGCAGCCAACTGATTGAATTCTTTTACGGCAGGTTGTTAATTTATATCCGCCCTTTTTGGTGGCATGCAAATCAGATAAGACAATTGACTGGTGTTTACGATGGTCTAACGCCTTCATTATGTATTTTTTTTTAAATTACATACAATAAAAATTACATAAATTACATGCACACTCTCAATATCCAAAACATAACAAGCATACGGTAGCCCCCGAAAATGCAGCAAATCTTATGAAGAGCATTACGGGGACTCTGGTATTACGTAGGCTACCCGCCGCGGTGGCTCAGTGGCTAAGGCGTTGCGCTGCTGAGCACGAGGTCGCGGGTTCGATTCCCGGCCGCGGCGGCCGCTTTTCTGATGGAGGCGAAAAGCAAAAACGCCCGTGTGTACGAGATTTCGGCGCACGATAAAGATCCCCAGGTGGTCAAAATTAATCCGGAGCCCTCCACTACAGCGCGCCTCATCGCCTGCGTTGCGTCGGTGCGTTAAACCCTACAATCAATCAATCCATCAATTACGTAGGCTGGGCTGTCATGCTAAAAAGAATTAGCGAACACTGTTCCCTCCAGCTTTTTTTTTTTTTTTTTTTTTTTTACGGACACGTCTAGATTATTGTCGTGGAGGAGGAACGGGCCTTTCTGAAAACATATTTGGAAACATATTTGCAAGTTATTGGAGGAAAGAACAGGGTAAAAATTAACGAAGTACACAATAAGCGTTTAGAATTTTTTTACTGAAGTGAGCACGCATACGGGCTATATACAGAAAGAGTTTACAAATTGTTCCAAATGAGATTTTCCACAACTTCTGGCATGCGCATCTTGGGGAAATTTTTGTCACGATGGGTGGGCGTTCGTTCTACTTCCGGAACTGCTGTGTTGCTTGCTTCCGTGTTCTCCTCAGTTAATCCATAGAAATTTAGTTGCTTATGACTCACAGGATAGTTTTTTTCTAGGCATGTTGGAGAGTAACTGGCCTGCCATGCGGCCACATGTGCCTCAGGACCTAGCAATGAGCCCGAATTTAGTACGGGTCATCAACGTGTAAGTTCCATGCTCGACTGTAGTGTTTAACGCGCCGACGCAACGCATATGCTGAGGAGCGCCGTAGTGGAGTGCTCCGGATTAATTTTGACCACCTGGGGACCTTTAACGTGCGCCGAAATCTCGTACACACGGGCGATTCTGCTTTTCGCCTCCTTGCTGTTATAGAAAACCTATAAAAAAATAACTCACTAGACTCTAGCCGTGTTAACTTTCCTGCCTTCCTTCTACATGCTTCTTTACTTCCTTCCTAAGTATCCCTGATTGGTTTACAGAATTCCGTTTCCATGTAAGTCCGTGTATGTGGGCCAGACAGGACGCTGTCTAAACGTCCATATCGGTGAGCATTTGTTTACGATAACGAATTCAATGGGCACAAATCTTCCTGCGCATTATAAAAAGTGTGGGTGTTACCCTTTGTTTGACGAGACTGTGGTGTGTCCCTCCTGCCTGTACACGTTATTTGTGCGCCTTCAAATTTTCATTGGTATGCCCTGCCACATACTATTTGTCCCATACGCAGCTTCTTCCATTCACCTTCAATGTACACTTTACTGACAGTTGCTTCTAGTGCCTCCTCATAAAGGGTCCAAAATGACGCGTAACCCTCACAGCCACACGGACGCTCTGATTCTGCCGCCGTCATTTGGTCTATCGTCTCTCTCTCTCTCTGTCTCTCTCTCGCTCGCTCTCTTCCGTCTTTTTTGGATCACAGTATTCACGCTTTTTTTTTTCCTTCGGCCGCGATATCCTTACGTTCTCTGTACAGAAGCGACGTTTCCCGTTCATCTCCCGCAACTCAACTGCCCGAAGCGCTAGAACTCTGATGCGTGCACACGACATACTCGCGAGGCTATCAAACACATACATACTTAGGTTCGAGGCACTACACCTCACACAACCAGGACTGCGCTTCTGGGAGTACACGTCACCGGTTCGATCAAACTTCAGCAATGTTATGGACTCCTACACAAAAAGAACAACAACGAAACGCTTGAAACTGCGGCCGGAGAGTGTGGGTACATAGCATCGCAATTTGAATTTTGCGTATGCTGCATACTTGGACGAGAAACAGGGACTGGGAAAAAACAAACCACAGGCACGTTGCATTGATACACGAAGCAGGTGTTGGTTTGCGTGCCAACATCTGGTTTGTCTTTTTCCACTGTCTCTGTTCCTCGTCAAAGTATGCAGCGCACGCTAAAATTGAATTCAAGATTATACATAAATCGTTAACATCACAATACTATCGGGAACGAGAATGACAGCTAGGAGGCCCAGGCGGCCACGCAAACAAGAAATCACGCAGCTTTAGGTACACAGTACAGTGGTATAAACACACAAACTACAACAAACATAAAATAACGACGTTACCGACCTTGCTGGGAAAATGAGCGCTTCGAAGCACTCTTTTCCGCTCTTCCGTGTCTGTGACAGCAAACGCCGGAGACCGGCATGGCTGATCTACGCTGAGCTCAGGCTGCAAGTCTCTCTTGAAATGTCGCAGTAGTACACCTAATCGGATATGGAGATCGCACCAATACTAGTATTCACGGTATATTCACGCATTTGCAGCTTCATTTGGTAGCGATCAACACAAACTGACACGCTGGGTACTGACAGCGCAAATCGCCCACTCGAGGGGGGGACCCAGGGAAATGCTGCGCCTACTTCGGCGTTGTTCCTAGGCCAGGCGCTCAAAAACAAGTCCAGTGACGTCACGTTTTGATCACGCCACCCAAGGATTTCTTTCCTCCTTCTAGCCGCTCCGGCTGCGGCCCGCTTGAGAGTGCGTGCAGACGACAATTACGTTTCTTGGAGCCCATGCTGGGTCGTTTTGTGAGGGCTCCCCTCTTGTTTTTTTTTTTTTTTTTTCCTGGTTCGGCGAATTTCAACGGTGAAAAACTGGCCACTTTGGGAAACCGTCGCGAGCGGCTAAACCGTGTGTGAAGGCCCTGTTTCTCGCGCCGTGGGGGAGAGAACAAGAGAGAGGAAAAAGTGTCAAACTCGGGACGCCACGCGGTGTCAGTTTTTCGAAACTCCACGCCGTGTCCCGAAATCGTGGCCATGATGATATTGGTGCTGCGGGCGCAATCGTTGTATGTACTATGACACACTTCTGTAGTCAACTCTTCATACATATTTTTATGTGGCCCGGGCAGGCCACAGTAACAAATGTTTCTATAACTTATCACTTTCTGTGAACAGTTACAAATATTTCCTGCACTTTGTTTCATACATTTTTGTGTAATTGATGCTTCATCCGATTGCTATGGTCACTGTACGATGTGTTTTTGCAATGTACCACAATTTACAGTCTCTGTTAGTCGTGTAATGTAGTTTGGATACCACTTTTAATTTTATTCTCTGTAGTATTCCAGTTTTTTATTGTTCTTCACTCACCCACCTTTTTTACTGGCTGTTTATGTGTCAGCCGCTGATGTATTTCTATGCGGCCTTTTTTTTCCCTCTCAGTGCGCCAGCACGAAGGCTTAGGCTGTTCCTGGGCACTTTAATAAAGGTTGATTGATTGATTGATTGATTGATTGATTGATTGATTGATTGATTGATTGATTGATTGATTGATTGATTGATTGATTGATTGATTGATTGATTGATTGATTGATTGATTGATTGATTGATTGATTGATTGATTGATTGATTGATTGATTGATTGATTGATTGATTGATTGATTGATTGATTGATTGATTGTATATTTGGCGGCGAAAGTTTGCCACAGACTGACGGCTTCTACTCCTACAGATTATCTCGCTGGCTTCGCTGTCCGATCAAGCTCGTGATTATTCTGGACCTAGCTGGCGTGCTGACGCATACGACACCTCGTCGCTTCATCGGTGGCGCATTTGTGCCTGTTCTTCGCCGGTCCGGATCGTTCTGCTTCGTCTGGCGGCAGTCTGCGCAGCAGCTGGAAACCCAGGCCATGTGATCGTCCTTAAAGGAGCCATGAAGACAAAATACAAGTTGGGTTTATTAGAAAGACTGCCTATAGTCCCAATAACAATGATACGAATATCATCGCAATCTTCAAACAAATAACGGAGATATTAAAGAAAACGTGTGAAGCCGTGGCGACCCCCTAGCCAATTTCCCGCAACTTTTCTATGACGTCACGGAACCTTGTTTGTGCGATTGGCGGCCGCCTAACTGACCTGTCGCGACGACACATGACTGGACGTCTGTAATGGGGCCTCTAGTTCCATTTGACCGCATCACTTGAATGCTAACGTGCAGTTAACGCACTGAAAATAATATTTTATTGTTGGCCCGTATGACGTCATTCTTGTTCATAACACGTCCCTGGGGCGCAAAATTTGAAAGCTCTTAAATACTTCTTGCTTTTTTTTTCATTAAAAAAACATCTTTTGTGGCTCCAATGGAGCTGAGTGAGATACTGAATCCTAGTTCTTTTAAATTAAACAAAGTTGTATTTTCTCTTCATGGCTCCTTTAAAAGGGGGCGGATCTCGGCGGTGCTCCGCAGTCGGCGGCGAAAGTTTGCCGGCTTCTACTTCTACAGGTAGTAAAAGTATTGGATGCGGAGCAGCTTATGGTCGCACCTGTTCTCTCCGCCGTTGTGCGTCCGCCGTTGTGCGTACCGTTGTGCGGCGTCCACACCCCCACTGCGCATCCTCCTTTCCCTCCTCTCCTTGTCTCATCTCCTCTTCTCTCCGGCATTCCTCCTCTCCTCTCCGACGCTCCTCTCCTCTCCGAAGCTCCTTTCCTCTCCGGGATTGCGCAACGAATGGCAACATGTGCGGCTCCGCGCGCGATAATGCGAAGCAGATTAGGGTTAGAAGCGCGACGGTAGCCGCTGCATACTCCGCTGGGGGCGCCACTGTAGCTCCGCGGTATAAATGACGCGCGCGCGCGCTCCGCTCCCCTCATTCTCCTCCCACAACGCCGCGATCGAACTGAAAACTAGTGGGAACTTGAGTCGACACCGTGGTTGCTTCGCATACTACTCAGGGTTCCCCTACGGGAAGATGGTGAAATTTTTTCTGTTCATTTAGCTTGTTTTGCTTGATTTTCGCCGCTGACTGCACTGTGGTAGTGTCTTTTTGGGGGTGTTATTTACTATGTCGGACCAGGACAGTTGTATTGTGTGCCATGAACTGATGCCGGACGATGGCAAATTTATGAAGTGTTCGGAATGCAACCACTGCTATCATCTCGGCCAAGCTTGCTGGGGCATTGCTTCTCGCACTTTACAACTATGGATCAGGCAAAACGAGACACTTGGGTGGGCAAGACATGTCGTTCAATCAGGAAGCGTCAAGGTCCGTCCTCTCAGTACGATGGTTCTCAAGCCGGCGAGAATTCTTGCTCCGAATCTGCTTTGCTGTCCGAGCTTCGGGAGATTAGGAAAAGTTTAGAATATTTACCAGAACTGCATGCAAAAGTAGATTCGCTGCTCCTCCTCAAAACGGAATTTGTAGGGTTGTCTATGCATGTCCAAGAATTGCAGGAATCGGTGGAATTCACCTCCAAACAATATGATACCATACTAGATCAAGTGAAAGCTAACCAGCAGCAAATGTCGAAAGGGGAGGAAGGGATCGATGCCTTGAAAAAGACTCTGTTTAAGCAAGCAATGCAGATACAACGGCTACAGGAAGACCAGAACGAAAGCGAACAGTACAGTCGCAGAGCAAACCTGGAGATCCGTGGTTTGCCTTTCGAGCAAGATGAAGACTTAAAAGCTGAGCTTTCGAAACTAGCAGTCGCACTGAAGTTGCCGAACTTCTCTCCCTCCGATGTGTTGGCAATTCACAGGCTTCCTTCTAAACGTGACACTGTACCTGAAGTTCTCGTGCGATTCGCGTCACTTTCGGTCAAGGAGTCTTGGTCTGCTGCACGCGGTAAACTCAGGCATTTGCACCAGTCTAGGGCACTGCCTAAACTGTTTTTCAATGACAACCTGACAAAGTTCAATAGTGATCTGTTCTGGCACGCGAGGACTGTAACAAAAGACAAAGGCTATCTCTTCGCTTGGGTGAAGACGGGAAAAATCTATGTTAAAAAGAATGAAGACACACCACTCCTCCGAATCAGCAAACTGTCCGACATCGCTCAAATACAATAAACTTCATGTCTCTTGCTTCTAAAGAGCTTGCGAACTTCAGCGTCCTACGGAATACGCTTCGCAGCAGTAAATAAGGACTTGAGTTCACAATTAGTAACATAAATATTCGTAGCATGCGTAAATACTGGGGCGAATTCAAACATATCTATACATATCTATATATATATATATATATATATATATATATATATATATATATATATATATATATATACATATATATATATATATATACATATATATATATATATATAATGAAGAAAATGAGACACGTCGAAAGAGGATAGGTTTTAACGTTTCGACCGGGGACCGGCCTTCGTCAGAATAACAGTAACAAGAGTAGTTGTACAGTATATAAAGCGTTCCTTGCAGTGACAAAAACCACGTGGCAGCATAAATCACAAGAAAACCAAAAACAAGAACAACAAAATCAGCAAGGAACATAATCAAAGTGCAATGTACTGTCGGGGCCCCGTTTTACAGATATCTAACCAGTAGCAGTCTAATCATATGTTCGACACGTGCGATACGGAGTGTCACAAATATCAGTACGCGCAAGAAAAAAAGAGAGAGAGAGAAGAAAAAAAAAGGATTGACATAACAGGTGCAAGCAACTCAGTTTTCCTGCACTTTCATTCAAGCCACGTGCGATTGTGTTAAATTTGAAGATTAAAAATGACTCGCGAACTTCCCTATCATGGTGCGTTCGAAAGCCAGATTCGAGGATCGTGACTTTGATATTGTCAAAAGTGTGACCAGCGATATTGGCATGCTTTGATAATGGGAGATGAGGTAGTGCAGAAATATGAGCCTTGTGATTGTTAAAGCGAAGTCTGAAGGATGTTTGAGTCTCCCCAACGTACTGCATTTTACAAAGATTGCATTCAAGTAGATAGACTACGTTACTGGTATCACAAGTATAGTTACCATTTATTTTTAAGCTAAAATCAGAAGCAGTGCTATTCACGGTTGATGAGGTAGTCATATGGTGGCAAACCTTGCAGCGCGGTTTGTTGCAAGGGCGGCAGCCTGTAGTCAATGTAGATTTGCCTTTTGAAGATGTAAGAAAATCCCGCAAGTTCCGGGATCTTCTGTATGTCACACGGGGTGGTTCTCTGAAAATTGATTTCAGTCGTTCGCTCTGTAAAAGTATGTTATGGTGTTTTCTTAAAACGGCATTTACACTTTGTGCAGGTGCAGAATAGGTTAGAACAAGGTTAGTATGCGATGAAAGTACTGTTTCTTCTTGGTGCCTAAAAGTGCTTCGCGGTCGTGGCTATCAGCACGCTTGATGGCGTCATCAATTATCTGGGAAGGGTATTTTTGCCTGACTAAAGCGTTTCGAAGATGGGCACAGTTAGAATTAAAATCAGATTGTTGGGAGCATATTCTTTTAAAACGAAGGGCCTGACCGTAGGGTATGCTAGTTTTACAGTGCTTGACATGATAACTGTTGAAGTGAAGATATTGCTGGTGGTCAATAGGCTTTCTATAAACTGTTGTAGCGAGCTGGCCATCACACATCGTGAATGTTACATCTAGAAAATTAATAGTTTGTTCTGAGTATGCGTGGGAAAAAGAAATGGACGGATGCGCGTTGTTAAAATCATGGATGAAGGATGAAAGGTGAGCTTCCCCGTGCTGCCAAATCATAAAGATATCGTCGATGAATCGCTTGTAGTAGAGTGGCTTCAGCGCGCGACTTGCCAGAAATTTGTTTTCGAGTAAGCCCATGAAAATATTTGCATAAGTAGGGCCGATGGGCGTGCCCATCGATGTGCCATTAACTTGTAGGTAATGAACCCCATTGAATTCAAAATTATTAAATTCAAGTATCAATTTTAAGAGGGTTACCAAGGTGGAGCTGTCAATTATTTTGTCACGAACGGACTCGTTGTAGGATTGAAGTGCTGCCTGTATTCCATCCGCATGCGGGATATTGGTGTAAAGGGATGCCACATCTAAAGTAACCAACAGTGAACCAGGAGGCACAAACAGGTCGACAATGTCTGACAAGAAATGGTTTGTGTTCCTAATATAGGATGGAAATGAAGGTGGAATCGGGTTTATTACTGAATCTACAAATAAGGAGATTAATTCTGTAACTGTGCCTATGCCAGAAACTATTGGCCGTCCGGGGTTTCCCGCTTTATGGATTTTTGGGAGGAGGTAAAATCGACCAGCGACGGGGCTCAGTGTAACCAGAGAATTGAGAGCGGAAGCAGGAATTTTTTGTTGTTCAATTAGGTTGGTTAATGAATTTGTAATGAGCGATTTAAAGTTTGCGGTGGGGTCTCCATCGAGTCGCTGGTAGAACGTGGTGTCTTCAAGCTGCCTGGTAGCTTCGCTGACATAATCTAATTCGTTTAGTATTACGAGTGTTCCGCCTTTATCTGCAGGCTTGATGATTGTGTCATCGCGGGATTTAAGGTGCTGCATTGCCGGCAGTTTGCATTGCCTGCATTGACAACAGTTTCACTGTTGTCTCGAGGACTTAATTTTTGCCCAGCTACAGGCAGTTACACTGAATTCGAGCTCATGAAAGACTTGGATAATTTTGCTCGAAACTTAAGATTGCGGGAATACTTTTTGGACAAAAATTCTGCTGATCGTACTGCTCCCATCCTTCCATCCCACAAACATTGGATCCCGCCTACGCAAAGAGATAAATTCTTGGACCTATATATCACCGCCGTTCAACGAGATGTATTAGAAATTTATAACAAACAAGCTCCGTTTAAAAGAAACCTTTCATCAAACGAAATGGCGGCAATGCAGCACCTTAAATCCCGCGATGACATAATCATCAAGC
The DNA here is from genome assembly GCF_048455015.1 of Haemaphysalis longicornis. Lineage (NCBI taxonomy): Eukaryota > Metazoa > Arthropoda > Arachnida > Ixodida > Ixodidae > Haemaphysalis > Haemaphysalis longicornis. Next base: position 60,959,206 of record NW_027526203.1, read on the forward strand.
CTGCAGATAAAGGCGGAGCACTCGTAATACTAAACGAATTAGATTATGTCAGCGAAGCTACCAGGCAGCTTGAAGACACCACGTTCTACCAGCGACTCGATGGAGACCCCACCGCAAACTTTAAATCGCTCATTACAAATTCATTAACCAACCTAATTGAACAACAAAAAAATCGCGCCAATCCACCCTGTGAATGTGGTTGGAAAGCAAAGCTGTAAACGGCACCCATAACGATTACTCATGCGACGTCACTTAAAATCACTCACATTGCTCTACAAATAGTAAAACCAGAGAGAAGTGAAATGCACTTAACCACACCATTTATTACTTCAAAGAGATCTTCTTGGTAAGGTTAAATCAATGCATGATGCATGAACGGTGTTTGGTTGAGTTGTATTGGTGTAGCAAGAGTGGAAACTTTTTTTTATAAAATCAAAGTAAGCTCCAACCAGGTGTTAGACGATCTGACTTCTCCGTCTCTGCGCCGCGGACGGAGGTGACGAGACTTGCGGCTGAGATGGAGGAGGAAGAAATACTTCTGTTCAAATTTCTGAACGGCCCAGAGTGCAGCCTTGGGGAGTGATTCCTTCTTCTGTGGGGCCCATATGCACTCCGCGCGGCCTGTGTTCCGTCCACCCGCTGAAGTTGGGTAGGTAGAGAGGGACTGGACAGCAGCATCTCCCATTGCTCTTGTTGAGTAGTTGACAGAAAGAGAGGAGAGTGCTTAGAGCTAAACTCGCACACCCCGATTATGGGGCGGAGTGTTCCTACTTCTGAGCAAAATTTACATTCAGCGTCGTAGCGATTCGGATGCATTAAGTGAAGACGCGTAGGATGTGGGAAGGAGCCCCGATTGTTTGAGTCGTTGGGTAGTTTGTTGTTCTTTGGAAAGGTCACGGTAAGGCGAAGGTACGGTCTGTCTCAGAAGGCGATAATGCTGGGTTATCTCCCTGAACGTGACAAGCGGGTGACTGTCCTCGCGCAGCTCCATAGCACGGGAGGTAAAAGCGCAGGCTTGTTGGTTGGGCGTATTTGTTGCCCTCCATTGAAGCGTGAGGGGGTGTCCAGATGAGCTGAATGTAACCGTTTGGGGAGGGGTTTTTTAGCACGCGCAGTGCAGGTCAGGACACCCAACCCGACTGGTAATTCCAGTAGGCTTGCTGGAAATCAGTGACTACCCTCCGAACCCCTGGTTGAGTGAGAGCCAAAGTGATGGCTGCCTCTTCTGCTGCCGTCATTTCTTGGGTCCTAAGCGAGGTACACGCAAGGAGGTTGGTTCTGGAGGTAGCCACGATGATGGCGTATTGCTACCCTAGATATTTGCAGGCGTCTGTGTAAATAACTGCGTGATCCCCACCGAGGGCGGTGTTTAGCGCTTGAGCCCGTGCTTTTCGGCGACCCTCGTCATGTGAGGGGTTCATATTTCTAAGCAAAGGGAGCATCTTTATTTTAGTCGCCAAGAGTCTGGGAGTACGTCAAGCGGAGTGACATTCTGGGCTGCCCAGCCAATCTGGTGAAGCATGCGGCTGAGTCGGACCTTCTGGTTTGAAAGATGGCCTTCTATCAGCTCTTCCACAGTGTTGTGGAGTCCCGTGCTAAGTAGCCTCTGTGTGGACGCACTCATCACAAGACATATCGCCTGCTCGACCGCCTTTCTAATCATTATATAAGGCATCTCTATGTCTTCCTTGTCGAGAAGAAGACATGGGGTTGACGTAAGTGACTCTCGAGAGGACAAAATTTTCAATTAATCGAAAGGTACCGGATTCCTTTAGGCCTCGCTTCTTGGTGGCAAGTTGCCTGATCATGTGTATGATTTGATTAATGCTGTTTTTGAGGCGATGCAAGGAGACGTCCCTCTTGGTGTTAGCCTCGAGATGTAGTCCCAGGATCTTGATGCTCGGGCTTGGAGTGATGGTCTGGCCATCAAGGAGTATTTGAATGTATTCCTTGATTTGGCGTGAGGGCGGACGACAAGGAGCTGTGATTTTTTACGTAAACACTGGAGGCCACAGGCTTTAGCACATTGGCGTACTAGAAATGAGATGCCATGCATTGGTGTGAGCTTCCTTTCACTTTTGTAACTCTTAGCACATGAGCAAGTTGCGCACAGGGCCGCTAGACGGGCATGAGTGGTCGCGTGACGCTTTCACGTGGCATTCAGCGAGAACGAAGGGGGTAAACCCGTAGATGTGCTTAGTGAGTACACCACCTGTCTTCCCTCTCTTCGTGTGGGCTCGTAGCTAAATCGGTAAGACGACGGGCTCTCGCTTTGTTAGTCTGTTAGTTCCAGGTTCGATTCCCGGTGGTGCCAGTAAATTCTTTTATTTGTTCGTTGGAGTTTTCTGGTGACACCAACGGTCGCGAAAGAACCCTTGGGGGGTAGAGGTAAAAAGCTTTGCTTTAAAAATTCCTGCTTCCGCTCTCAATTCTCTGGTTCCACTGAGCCCCGTCGCTGGTCGATTTTACCTCCTCCCAAAAATCCATAAAGCGGGAAACCCCGGACGGCCAATAGTTTCTGGCATAGGCACAGTTACAGAATTAATCTCCTTATTTGTAGATTCAGTAATAAACCCGATTCCACCTTCATTTCCATCCTATATTAAGGACACAAACCATTTCTTGTCAGACATTGTCGACCTGTTTGTGCCTCCTGGTTCACTGTTGGTTACTTTAGATATGGCATCCCTTTACACCAATATCCCGCATGCGGATGGAATACAGGCAGCACTTCAATCCTACAACGAGTCCGTTCGTGACAAAATAATTGACAGCTCCACCTTGGTAACCCTCTTAAAATTGATACTTGAATTTAATAATTTTGAATTCAATGGGGTTCATTACCTACAAGTTAATGGCACATCGATGGGCACGCCCATCGGCCCTACTTATGCAAATATTTTCATGGGCTTACTCGAAAACAAATTTCTGGCAAGTCGCGCGCTGAAGCCACTCTACTACAAGCGATTCATCGACGATATCTTTATGATTTGGCAGCACGGGGAAGCTCACCTTTCATCCTTCATCCATGATTTTAACAACGCGCATCCGTCCATTTCTTTTTCCCACGCATACTCAGAACAAACTATTAATTTTCTAGATGTAACATTCACGATGTGTGATGGCCAGCTCGCTACAACAGTTTATAGAAAGCCTATTGACCACCAGCAATATCTTCACTTCAACAGTTATCATGTCAAGCACTGTAAAACTAGCATACCCTACGGTCAGGCCCTTCGTTTTAAAAGAATATGCTCCCAACAATCTGATTTTAATTCTAACTGTGCCCATCTTCGAAACGCTTTAGTCAGGCAAAAATACCCTTCCCAGATAATTGATGACGCCATCAAGCGTGCTGATAGCCACGACCGCGAAGCACTTTTAGGCACCAAGAAGAAACAGTACTTTCATCGCATACTAACCTTGTTCTAACCTATTCCACACCTGCACAAAGTGTAAATGCCGTTTTAAGAAAACACCATAACATACTCTTACAGAGCGAACGACTTGAATCAATTTTCAGAGAACCACCCCGTGTGACATACAGAAGATCCCGGAATTTGCGGGATTTTCTTACATCTTCAAAAGGCAAATCTACATTGACTACAGGCTGCCGCCCTTGCAACAAACCGCGCTGCAAGGTTTGCCACCATATGACTACCTCATCAACCGTGAATAGCACTGCTTCTGATTTTAGCTTAAAAATAAATGGTAACTATACTTGTGATACCAGTAACGTAGTCTATCTACTTGAATGCAATCTTTGTAAAATGCAGTACGTTGGGGAGACTCAAACATCCTTCAGACTTCGCTTTAACAATCACAAGGCTCATATTTCTGCACTACCTCATCTCCCATGATCAAAGCATGCCAATATTGCTGGTCACACTTTTGACAATATCAAAGTCACGATCCTCGAATCTGGCTTTCGAACGCACCATGATAGGGAAGTTCGCGAGTCATTTTTAATCTTCAAATTTAACACAATCGCACGTGGCTTGAATGAAAGTGCAGGAAAACTGAGTTGCTTGCACCTGTGATGTCAATCCTTTTTTTTTTCTCTCTCTTTTTTTCTTGCGCGTACTGATATTTGTGACACCCGTATCGCACGTGTCGAACATATGATTAGACTGCTACTGGTTAGATATCTGTGCATTGCACTTTGATTATGTTCCTTGCTGATTTTGTTGTTCTTGTTTTTGGTTTTCTTGTGATTTATGCTGCCACGTGGTTTTTGTCACCGCAACGAACGCTTTATATACTGTACAACTACTCTTGTTACTGTTATTCTGACGAAGGCCGGTCCCCGGTCGAAACGTTAAAACCTATCCTCTTTCGACGTGTTTCATTTTCTTCATTATACTTACCGGTGTCCAAGAAATTGTTTCCCGCTATTATGCCCACAATGGACTCCCGGACTAACACGTCGAAAAGGATCACCTGGGTGTACCCAAACACCATTGTCTCTGCAGCAGTTCTGGGCGACTCCCACACCAAATACGTCTTCCAGCATTTTGATCCAAATGTGACGGGCACACCAGCATTTGTGTCACAGTCTGGCGCCCTCATCAAAGATATGGTGAACCTTCTAGACTTCGTTCCTTCTACAGCAACAACCCTCATCATTCATTCCGGAACAAACGACCTGGCTTTCTGCACTGCCAACAGCGCCTTCGACAGCATTCGGAGACTCTTCGATGTCATCTCAAAAGAACATCGCCAAATCAAGAGAATATATGTCAGTTTGGTCCTGCCTAGGGCTATCAATCGCCATCGACAAAGCGACAACATGTCCTTTATCCGGAGGTTCAATCTTAAGGCCCGCCAGTTCAACACCCTTCTACGAGATTACTGCCGCCACTCATGGCTTGTGAACTTCTTAGACCACGGCTTCTACTATTTGCCCGCCAACCGTGTCTTGGCTGCTGACGGCGTTCATCTTAGCTTCGAAGGAGCAGCAATCTTCGCAAGTCACCTCCGACAGCTCCTCATCACGAGAAGCAGCGACACCACCGCTTCCTGGCGCACCTGCACACCCAATGCCCCCCACGCTCCTTTGAAGGAAAGTTCTGTCCACGATGACAGCCCCGCCACCGACCTGCTCCCTTCACGCCAGGACTCGGCCGCCTGGCCCGCATTGAACGGCCCCTCTTCGAAAAGGATTTTGGGTCCTTGTGACCCTGATAACCAGTTTAAGGCAAGCAGATGTTCGACAACCCCACAACAAAGGAGTGGGCCCAATACAGGCAAGCCCTCGACGCATGTGGTTCCAAGTGAAGCCACGGTAGTTGTACCTACCCTAAACGGTCTCCCAGCAGTAGTTTCTACATCAACATGTCTCGCGAGAAGTGGTTCGCCCACTTGCCACCGACCAAGCGAGTTACGTTCATCTACGCCGCCCTCCAGAAGTGTAACATCAAATGATGAACTCCAGCCATCCCCAGCTGCAGTGCGCTCACCGTCGACTAATATCAACCCCGCCGCTGAGGCTTCATCCAACCAGACGCCGATTCCCCAGGTTCATGCAACCCCTCTTGCGACACTACAGCCTACGACGGACGACTCCACTTCGATTCCACCCCACCTACAACAGCCTACGAATACCCCGTGCCAAACTGTCGGTGCTTCGACTTCTTCTGCACCCACTCAACAAGTTACTCATTACAACCTCCGAACGCAACGCTCCCACGGGCCCGGGAAATCCGAGAAGTGACTACAGCCAGCATATTCCTGTAAAAATTGTTCAAGCTATCCTGTTTCTAAAGGATTCATGAAAATTCGCAAAGTTGTAGAAAAGCGTCTCCGGTTCGAATTTCACGTTTTTACGCTGACAACCTATTTACAAGCTAGTGTGGTACCTAGAGGACTGCGAATTGTGTTAAAACCTGCTATTGAAAATAAGTCACCTTCTGATGTTTCCGCCTGGAATAACGTGCTCTCGAATGCTTCTTTTGCTCTTGTGCGCATTGTCATCGGCCATTATGAATCTTTACTTAAATCCATTCGTAACCAAGAAAACCAACTAATCTCGCATCATAAACTCTCGACCCGGGAATATGTGCAACTGGCTGAATACCAGGAAAAAAATCGGCAGAAATATATAAGATCAAAAGCAAGAAACTTTTGAGAGACAAGGTGACTGTACCTTATGCTCCTCCCGAGATAGCTACCGTTAAGATTAGCCCGCACAACAACAGTACCACATCGGTAGATGACCCAGTGACATCTAGTGACATAGTTAACTTGCCCTCTTACGAGCTTTCACGTGACGAAGTTTCACTGTTGTCTCGAGGACTTAATTTTTGCCCAGCTACAGGCAGTTACAGTGAATTCGAGCTCATGAAAGCCTTGGATAATTTTGCTCGAAACTTAAGATTGCGGGAATACTTTTTGGACAAAAATTCTGCTGATCGTACTGCTCCCATCCTTCCATCCCACAAACATTGGATCCCGCCTACGCAAAGAGATAAATGCTTGGACCTATATATCACCGCCGTTCAACGAGATGTATTAGAAATTTATAACAAACAAGCTCCGTTTAAAAGAAACCTTTCATCAAACGAAATGGCAGCAATGCAGCACCTTAAATCCCGCGATGACCTAATCATCAAGCCTGCAGATAAAGGCGGAGCACTCGTAATACTAAACGAATTAGATTATGTCAGCGAAGCTACCAGGCAGCTTGAAGACACCACGTTCTACCAGCGACTCGATGGAGACCCCACCGCAAACTTTAAATCGCTCATTACAAATTCATTAACCAACCTAATTGAACAACAAAAAATTCCTGCTTCCGCTCTCAATTCTATGGTTCCACTGAGCCCCGTCGCTGGTCGATTTTACCTCCTCCCAAAAATCCATAAAGCGGGAAACCCCGGACGGCCAATAGTTTCTGGCATAGGCACAGTTACAGAATTAATCTCCTTATTTGTAGATTCAGTAATAAACCCGATTCCACCTTCATTTCCATCCTATATTAGGAACACAAACCATTTCTTGTCAGACATTGTCGACCTGTTTGTGCCTCCTGGTTCACTGTTGGTTACTTTAGATGTGGCATCCCTTTACACCAATATCCCGCATGCGGATGGAATACAGGCAGCACTTCAATCCTACAACGAGTCCGTTCGTGACAAAATAATTGACAGCTCCACCTTGGTAACCCTCTTAAAATTGATACTTGAATTTAATAATTTTGAATTCAATGGGGTTCATTACCTACAAGTTAATGGCACATCGATGGGCACGCCCATCGGCCCTACTTATGCAAATATTTTCATGGGCTTACTCGAAAACAAATTTCTGGCAAGTCGCGCGCTGAAGCCACTCTACTACAAGCGATTCATCGACGATATCTTTATGATTTGGCAGCACGGGGAAGCTCACCTTTCATCCTTCATCCATGATTTTAACAACGCGCATCCGTCCATTTCTTTTTCCCACGCATACTCAGAACAAACTATTAATTTTCTAGATGTAACATTCACGATGTGTGATGGCCAGCTCGCTACAACAGTTTATAGAAAGCCTATTGACCACCAGCAATATCTTCACTTCAACAGTTATCATGTCAAGCACTGTAAAACTAGCATACCCTACGGTCAGGCCCTTCGTTTTAAAAGAATATGCTCCCAACAATCTGATTTTAATTCTAACTGTGCCCATCTTCGAAACGCTTTAGTCAGGCAAAAATACCCTTCCCAGATAATTGATGACGCCATCAAGCGTGCTGATAGCCACGACCGCGAAGCACTTTTAGGCACCAAGAAGAAACAGTACTTTCATCGCATACTAACCTTGTTCTAACCTATTCCGCACCTGCACAAAGTGTAAATGCCATTTTAAGAAAACACCATAACATACTTTTACAGAGCGAACGACTGAAATCAATTTTCAGAGAACCACCCCGTGTGACATACAGAAGATCCCGGAATTTGCGGGATTTTCTTACATCTTCAAAAGGCAAATCTACATTGACTACAGGCTGCCGCCCTTGCAACAAACCGCGCTGCAAGGTTTGCCACCATATGACTACCTCATCAACCGTGAATAGCACTGCTTCTGATTTTAGCTTAAAAATAAATGGTAACTATACTTGTGATACCAGTAACGTAGTCTATCTACTTGAATGCAATCTTTGTAAAATGCAGTACGTTGGGGAGACTCAAACATCCTTCAGACTTCGCTTTAACAATCACAAGGCTCATATTTCTGCACTACCTCATCTCCCATTATCAAAGCATGCCAATATCGCTGGTCACACTTTTGACAATATCAAAGTCACGATCCTCGAATCTGGCTTTCGAACGCACCATGATAGGGAAGTTCGCGAGTCATTTTTAATCTTCAAATTTAACACAATCGCACGTGGCTTGAATGAAAGTGCAGGAAAACTGAGTTGCTTGCACCTGTGATGTCAATCCTTTTTTTTTTCTCTCTCTCTCTCTTTTTTTCTTGCGTGTACTGATATTTGTGACACTCCGTATCGCACGTGTCGAACATATGATTAGACTCCTACTGGTTAGATATCTGTAAAACGGGGCCCCGACAGTGCATTGCACTTTGATTATGTTCCTTGCTGATTTTGTTGTTCTTGTTTTTGGTTTTCTTGTGATTTATGCTGCCACGTGGTTTTTGTCACCGCAACGAACGCTTTATATACTGTACAACTACTCTTGTTACTGTTATTCTGACGAAGGCCGGTCCCCGGTCGAAACGTTAAAACCTATCCTCTTTCGACGTGTTTCATTTTTTTCATTATACTTACCCCGGTGTCCAAGAAATTGTTTCCCGCTATATATATATATATATATATATATATATATATATATATATATATATATATATATATAGCAGAACAGAGAGATACGGGACGAGGGACTCGGTAAAGATACATATCAAGGTTGCAGTCGTCATTGCCAGTGCTGTAGAGCTTTTTTTTTTAATATTTAATAGGGCCGAATGACGTGTGCTTGTCACGTTTCTTTGATTCATTGATAAATAAGCGAAAATATAAGTCGAGAAAAAATCCGCCGTTTTTCCGGGAGCGGGACTCGAACCCACATCTCCGCATAACCGGTGCTGTGCGTTCGCCATTACGCTATCCCCCAGCGGCTTCTCTCTCGACTTTAAAGCGGGGGTTTATATTTACAAGAGCTCTGAGGTCGGTCAACTAGCGCCGCCCCTCGACTACCGCGGGAGACGTAGAACGTCTTCTTTCCCAGCGGCCGCCACGTAGAACGTGGTCGGAGGTTTGGGTTAGCAATTGGCATATCCTAACTGCTGGAGCCAGTGCCTCGTAATGCATGTAGCAGAACAGAGAGATACGGGACGAGGGACTCGGTAAAGATACATATCAAGGTTGCAGTCGTCATTGCCAGTGCTATACGGCTTTTTTTTTTGAAATATTTAATAGGGCCGAATGACGTGTGCTTGTCACGTTTCTTTGATTCATTGATAAATAAGCGAAAATATAAGTCGAGAAAAAATCTGCCGTTTTTCCGGGAGCGGGACTCGAATCCGCATCTCCGCATAACCGGTGCGGTGCGTTCGCCATTACGCTATCCCACAGCGGCTTCTCTCTCGACTTTAAAGCGGGGGTTTATATTTACAAGAGCTCTGAGGTCGGTCAACTAGCGCCGCCCCTCGCTTATCAATGAATCAAAGAAACGTGACAAGCACACGTCATTCGGCCCTATTAAATATTTCAAAAAAAAAATCCGTATAGCACTGGCAATGACGACTGCAACCTTGATATGTATCTTTATCGAGTCCCTCGTCCCGTATCTCTCTGTTCTGCTACATGCATTACGAGGCACTGGCTCCAGCAGTTAGGATATGCCAATTGCTAACCCCGACCTCCGACCACGTTATACGTGGCGGCCGCTGGGAAAGAAGACGTTCTACGTCTCCCGCGGTAGTCGAGGGGCGGCGCTAGTTGACCGACCTCAGAGCTCTTGTAAATATAAACCCCCGCTTTAAAGTCGAGAGAGAAGCCGCTGTGGGATAGCGTAATGGCGAACGCACCGCACCGGTTATGCGGAGATGTGGGTTCGAGTCCCGCTCCCGGAAAAACGGCGGATTTTTTCTCGACTTATATTTTCGCTTATTTATCAATGAATCAAAGAAACGTGACAAGCACACGTCATTCGGCCCTATTAAATATTAAAAAAAAAAAGCCGTATAGCACTGGCAATGACGACTGCAACCTTGATATGTGTCTTTACCGAGTCCCTCGTCCCGTATCTCTCTGTTCTGCTACATGCATTACGAGGCACTGGCTCCAGCAGTTAGGATATGCCAATTGCTAACCCCGACCTCCGACCACGTTCTACGTGGCGGCCGCTGGGAAAGAAGACGTTCTACGTCTCCCGCGGTAGTCGAGGGGCGGCGCTAGTTTACCGACCTCAGAGCTCTTGTAAATATAAACCCCCGCTTTAAAGTCGAGAGAGAAGCCGCTGTGGGATAGCGTAATGGCGAACGCACCGCACCGGTTATGCGGAGATGTGGGTTCGAGTCCCGCTCCCGGAAGAACGGCGGATTTTTTCTCGACCTATATTTTCGCTTATTTATCAATGAATCAAAGAAACGTGACAAGCACACGTCATTCGGCCCTATTAAATATTTCAAAAAAAAAAGCCGTATAGCACTGGCAATGACGACTGCAACCTTGATATATATATATATATATATATATATATATATATATATATATATATATATATATATATATATATATATATATATATATATATATATATATATATATATATATATATATATATATATATATATATATATATATATATATATATATATCGCTGAATCGGCATGTGAGCTTATAGATGTGTTTGTTATAACCTAAATAAATATTCCTGAATCCTGTGTTAGTTTGTTCTCCTTGCCAAGCTACCGTTCCCACTTTGTAACTCGAACAGGCCGCCGAGGCGGAGGCATTGCTATCTTTGTTCGCGATATTTTCGAAGTGACTGATATTGATGTAACCTTCACTCATGCAGAATCTTTAGCGATTAGAGTGGCTAATGGTGCGATATCTATGGTACTTTTTGCAATTTACCGACCTCCTTCATACAGCGCAAGTACGTTTTGCTTGAATTAGAGGAAACGCTTAAAACGTTCAGGGCAGCGGACCAATTATGTTTAGTCAGCGACTTCAATATAAATATATTGTGTCCTGTCCACCCTGTTGTTGCTGACTATTTGGGATTGCTTTCGTCACACGGTCTTGAGTGCACTGTAAACGTTCCTACACGTGAAGAAGTGGTATGTAATAATCTGGTTACATCATGCTTGGACCATATCTTTATCAGGGCCGAAAGCTTTTGTTTAGCTTCCTACGTCATCACTAAAAAGTTGGCTGATCATTATTTTGTGGGCTGTAGCCTTTCGGCTAACTCGGTTTTCTCTAGAGCACATACGGTGGAGGGGAATTCAGATAGCGACGTTCGTTTCTCGTTCGTGAACAAAAATAAGTTTGATGGTTTGGTGCCTGATTTCAATTGGTCGGCGTTAATGCTGGATGGTTCCCCTGGTGCGGTTTATGAACACTTATGATTGATTGTAGGGTTTTAATGCGCCGACGCAACGAAGGCGATGAGGCGCGTCGTAGTGGAGTGCTCCGGATTAATTTTGACCACCTGGGGATCTTTAACGTGCTTTGAAATCTCGTACACACGGGCTGAACACTTATGCGAACAACTGAAAACTTTCGAACGTTCCAGCACGGTTTTTGTGTCCAAAAGCGCCGTAAAAATTGCTGCTGGATAACTTCCGAGGTGATGCAGGCTATCTCGTACACAGATTGGTTGTGGAAACGCTTAAAGCGGTCACCTGGAGATCATGAGTTGCGTATAAATTATAAAACCACACGTAATAGGGTCGTCGCCTTCTTACGAGCGACCAAGCGCCGGCATATTTTTGAATAATTTAATCAACATTCAAAGAATCCGAGGAAGACGTGGTCTTTTGTGAACGCTTTACGCGGTAATATGAGCAATAGCTGTTCCATTTTTTCATCGTTCCATGATGATCCGATTGATGTAGCAAATGAGTTTAATAGGACCTTTAGAAACGTACCTGAATCCTCGGAGCTTTGTGGTGGGCCCTGCACACTTAAAGATTCCAATCCCTCGTCAGCGTTTTTACCTCGTTTATCCAAATCTGACCTCAAAACCATCGTGTTCAGCTTTCGTTCGAATAAGCCTGCTGGTTTAGACGGTATGTCTATTGATATACTTCGCAGAAATTTCGAGACTTTAGCAGATGTCGTTCGTTTCATTTTAAATGGCTTCATAAACGATTCAGATATTCCCATGGCGTTAAAAACGTCCTCTTCACAAAGCAGGTCCGAAAGATAACGTAAACTCATATAGGCCCATTTCTATACCTGCCCATCCTGTCTCAAATATTAGAAAAATTTCATTTTATAACGATGTCCTCCTTTCTTGAAAAAGTTGTAATTTCGCCTCGGCAGTTTGGGTTCGTTGCCGGACGTGGAACTATTACACTGTTGGAAGAATTTGCGGACGAGCTGTACTCTGTTTTTGAATGTAATCTCTTCGCCTGTGCTTTATTTTTAGATATAACAAAAGCATCTGACTCCGTTTGCCATAAAATATTGTTAAGAAAACTATACTTATTAGGTTTTCGGGGGCCGTTTGGCACTCTACTAAATCAATATCTATGCGGTGGATTTCAGGTTGTTGCTATGAATAGCTGTTTAGAATTCAGCAGTCCTCTGCCTTTATTAACCGGTGTACCACAGGGTTCAATTTTATATCCACTCCTCTTCAATATTTACATGAATGATTTTCCTTCGGCAATTGCTAAATGTAAAGTCTTTCAGTTCACCGATGACACAGTTTTACTCTCAAAGCATCTCAATTATGGAAGAGCGGTAAATGTTTTACAAAGTGACATAAGTAACGCGGTACGTTGGTTTTCTCAAAATCGCATTACTATAAATTGCAAAAAAACTGAAATGATTTGCTTTCGAAATCCATTGAAAAATACACTGATCAATATTCCTGTATAGTTATATGATCATCACCATCCTTTCCAATGTAATGGGGTTGAATATGTTGAGTATGTCAAGTATTGAGGATTTTTTTTTACTGTGCATTGACGTGGCAACACCATTTATCGTATGTCTGTGGTAAGCTTCGTAAGGTGGCTTGTGTACTATTTAATATAAACTTCTTTTGTTCCCATGCATGTTAAGAAAAGTATCGCGCATGCACTCGCATATAGTGTTTTAAGATATGGCATCACCATTTTTGGTAGCTGTTCTTCACATTGGAAAACTCGAGTTGATTCTGTTCTGAAAAACTTATTAAAATCTATAGGGTGTATTCACAGGGCTTTGGACCGCGCGGCGGCGCTACCTGCGCGGCAGCGACGACGCCATATTTGAATATTTGAGGTTGCACTCCGCTGCGCTGGCAGCGCATTTACCGCTGCGAAACGTGGTGCTGGCAAGAACGTTCGTGTTGACGGTGTTTTTTTTTTTTTTTTCGCGTGATTCACGGGTTTGTGAATGCGTTGCCGTAACGAGTAGTCAGTGTTTTCGTTTCGAAATTCCGGACTGAGCTGTTCACGTCTCCTACAACCGTAGACCCGAAGCCTAGGCCGCACGACAAAATCAAGCGCGCCGGGTATATTTTTTCCTTTCGCTGTTTCGAAGCGACGCCTAGGGCAGTGATTAAAGGCAGTCTGTCTTCATTCGACGAATTCCCGAAGTTATCAGTACCGAATCTAGCTGTTGGAGCCTGTTTGATTCAGGTGGGCCCCGGGACGATGGGCGTCGGAACTTTCACCTCGCACCTCGTCAAATGTTTGAACCATTGCGCAGCAGTGCTTAAAGTGTTCACAAATTAAGGCAGCCGGCGTACTTTATGGATGAGACGAACCATATTGGGCGCCCAGCCTCAACATGGGCTCCTTCGAGTGTTGAGGTGAACGCACGCGTACATTCAATGTCGCTTCCCAGGTAATTGCGGGCACCCAATTCCTCTTCGTAGCCTTCGACTGTTCTCTATAATGACCTAGCGTGTTGCGTGACCAGGCACTAAAGCTTGACGCTGGGTACACAGTTTGACTACTTCAAAAAACAGCGCAGAGACGAAAACGTATGCAGGGACAAACTAGAGCACTCTTTGTCACTTATCTCTGCGCTGCTTTCGAAGTAGCGAAAGTGGGTTCTATAATCTTGTTCTGCTTATAATTTCCGCTTCGTCCTTACCGAAAAGAAAACACTTGAAAATCATCGGTGAGATTTTTGTCATCGCCACTATACCTACTTTTATCACGTACTTACCTCGTGATGGCCCCCACCCAGGCCCTGTGCGTAGTTGTTCCGCTCATTGGGAGCTTAAATGGAATACCTTCGTGCATTCAACGCGCAAAACACTGTCACCAGAGCACCTCACCGTCTCTCATACTCCCCAAGAAGCGCGCAACATGCCTGGGTGGTGCGGTAAAACCAGCTCATCTCACACGCCACCACATCAAATATCCTAGCAGCCTTGGGTAAAGAAATGTTTTCAACTCGAGCCACGGTCGTTTCAAGCAACGCAGGAAATAAGGACATCGGCGCACGGGGATGACACCGAGAATCGATAGTGAGAAATCGCCGAAACGGACCGGGTTATGCTCGCCGCTGGCCGGCCCTGTCAAACAGTTGGACATGTAGCTGCATTCGTCGCGCGAAATCATACTGTCTTCAAGCACTGCCCTGGCGTTCGCTTCGAAACAGCAAAAGAAAAAAAATACGTGGCGCGCTTTCTTTCATCGTTCGAACTGCTTCGGGTCTGCGGTTGTGGGAGACGTGAACAGCACATCCGGAATATCGCAGCGAAAACAATGCTGGCTTCTCGTTACGACCAGGCATTCTCAAACGCACGAATCACGTAGAGAAAAACACCGTCCACACGACCGTTCTTGCTAGCACCACACCGCAAACCATGTTTCGCGTCGGGAGACGCGCTGGCCGCGCGGCGGAATGCAACCTCAAATATGGCGTCGCCGCCGCCGCGCAGGTAGCGCCGCCGCGAGGTCCAAAGCCCTGTGAATACACCCTATAGCTTATGGTTCTCCTATGTACGATTCCACAGACATTTTCAAAGCGTTGTACTTGCCTTCATTTCATACTCTCGTTGTACGAACTGTAGTAACCACTCACTTTTGGGAGTCTGATTTTAAGGTTGAAAACAAGCCTGTTAGAGTTGTGCGATCTCAGCCTCGTTTTGTCGTTCCTCGTTCGCGTAGTCGGTACGGTATGGCACGAAGATGTGTTTATATAGCAAAAATATTTGATGAGTGGCCGGAGGAAATTTTTGCAGCCGTTTCAAAAAGGCGACTTAAAAAAACTTTGAATGATTACAAGGTACAGTTTCCTGATTGTTTGTAGATTTCGTATCTCTCATTATACGCATACTTATATTGTTAAGTGGCTATGTTGTGTTGATATCTAGGTGACATTATGCACTTCTTTGCCTTTTTTTTTTCTTTTGCTTCGTCGACTTGCTGGGCCCGCTACTCTGTACTTGCACCAATACGGGCAATAAAGTGGGTCTTATACGTTGCTATCTCCAGCAGCGATATTGCTATGTAAGTGTTAACGGTCAAACTTCATTTAGGTACAAAGCAACAAGTGGTGTACCCCAGGGATCTGTTCTGGGTCCCCTTCTTTTCTCCATTTTCATTAACGATGTTGCTTCTGTATTTCAAAATTCTTCTTTTTTGTTGTATGCTGATGATATGAAAATCTTTAGAGAAGTGCGCAATATTCATGACTGTAATTATCTTCAGGCTGATATTGCGTCATTCCATCGTTGGTGCACCAAAAACGACCTAATTTTGAACCCCTCAAAAACGAAAGTTGTCTCCTATAGTAGAAAAACTCAACAGCTGCAATACTCTTATAAAATTGCAAGCACTGCATTGCCGAGGGTGACTGAAATTCGAGACTTGGGAGTACTATTTGATTCTTCTCTGACTTTCTCTTCCCACGTTACACAAATTACCCGTCGCTCTCTTCGATGTCTGGGTGCTGTTTGCAGGTATTCTAGAGAGTATAAAGGTCCTCTTCCTTTTTTAAAGTTGTATTCGGCTCTCTGCCTACCTCTTCTCGAATACGGCTCTGTTGTTTGGAATGGAACTTGCAAGTCCAATAGTGACCGTATCGAAAGAGTTCAAAATAAGTTCCTCTTTATCTTTAAGCACCGCTTCCGTCATGTGCTAGAAGACGCTAACGGCAGTGTGCCTTTTCTGAAAAGTCTTCCTTCCCTTCGGTGTCGACGAATGCGAGCTGATATTATCTTTCTTTATAAACTTCTTCATGGGGATATTTTGTGTGACGACTTGGTTACACTTATCAATGTCAACTTGCCGAACAAACTTTTCCGAACATTTCGAACTTTTAGAACAGATGCTTTAAGTAGAAGACGCTCGTCCATCTGCAGAATACAATGTGCATATAATGAATATTCTGATCGTCTTGATATATTTCAGAGCTCTTTTTCTTTGTTCTCAAACGACTTGAAAACTATTGTAGCTTAAGTGCCTTTAGTCATTGCAAATTTATGTGCTGTATTTATTTTAGGCAAATCATGTTCTCGTTTGTTTGTTTTTCACATTTCCTGGTTTTGCGTTGCTTGAATTTCTGTAGGTTTGAGTGCCAGTGCTTGTAATGCTGAACTTCTTTCAAAGTTGAAACTTCCGAACATTTTGTTATAAAACCTTCGTGTTATGCGTATAACTTATCGCTGTCATGTTCAGTGAGTATTTCCTGTTTTTCACGTGCCTTGAACATTTCGCTGTCCGAGTGTCATGGCTTGCAACGCTAGGTCTCCTGTTTCTTTTCTTTTCTTTTCTTTTTTTTTTGCTGTTTTGCTTTCTGAGATTACTGTAACTATCTTTACTTTATTGTTTCTTTCATGCATACAGTTTTGTGTGTTGTGTTGTCTTGATTTTAGTTTGTTTTTATGTACGATTTGTATATGGTGTACCAGTACCAAGACCCTAGGGTTGTTCCTGGGCACCGAAAATAAAGGTTGATTGATTGATTGATTGATTGATTGATTATTATTACATGCGAAGCATCTCATGCTCGAAGCTGTGTCCTCCCTCCCTCCCTTGTTGTTGTCCGCCGTCCGCACTCTACTGCGCATGCGCGTCTCTTCAGCCCCGTCAGCGCTTGGCCTGACGTCAGCGAAGTCCACTATAAATAAAAGAAATAGTTAGACGGCACCCGGTTTCGAACCCACGACTCTCTGGCCGCAACGGGAGGTACCTGGCGCTCTGCCCACTGCGCTACAAACCGCGACCGGAGCATGTGCTACGAACGCGCCTTATGTCCTTCACTCATTCAAACTACGTCAAGAAGCTACTGATACAACGAAGGCACGCGAAGCTGAACGTCAACTGAAAAGACGAACTGAAAACTTTAGAGGAGGATGTTGAATTTCCATTGGGAAAGCTTTGGCGGGAAGCGCCACGCGCCTTGCAGCTCAACCAGAGAAGAGGACGAAGAGGGCGGGCAGCGGGGAATGAGCGTGAGCATGCAATAAAGAAAGACGAGAACCAGGAGGTGTTCGATCAGGTAACGCGGGTGTCGGTCTCTTCGTTGTCTCTAAATTTCTCTACATTTCTACACATTTCCTGTCTCTACATGGGGGTTCGCACTAGTTCCCATTCGTGTTCCGATAAATGAAACAACATAACGGCAACACAATAGAACCTACACGGGACCCCCATAGTGCTTTGCATCCTGCTCATGGTTCCCCACGGCAAGATTTTTTAATTTTTATTATTATATTATTATATTTTAGGCGCCTGAGCGACCCGTCTATGTGGCCAAAAGGCTGCCTTTTCAAGCCGTTTCAAGGCAAGGTCCACCCTGGTATGCTGCACAGCTCTGAAATAACTGAAAATGATCAGTAAGTACGAGAGTTTCGACATATACTATCAAAACACTCGAGGTCTACGAACTAAGTCCTCTGAATTTATTAGAAATTTTGTATGCTCTAAATTTTCTGCTGTTGTCATTACTGAAACCTGGCTTTCCGATGATATCTCGTCTTCCGACTGTTTCCCTTCTAACTATCAAATCTTTAGAAGCGACAGAAAATTAACTGGACCTAAACAAAAAGGTGGCGGGGTTCTCGTTGCCGTTGATCATTCAGTGCAGTGCATGCGGCGTGCTGACCTCGAGACCCTAGACGAATCAGTCTGGCTTGAGGTAGGCCTCACGAGGGGCGAGAGGCTACTCATCGGTGCATTCTATATATCCCCGGATGTATTACCTTCTGAATTTAATCGAACACTCACATCCATAGAAAATGTCTCAAATGCACACTCCAACCATAAGCTCATCATACTTGGAGACTTCAACACCCCAGGTATTCGCTGGAACAGTCTTTCCTTTGAGCACAAAAACCATTATGCAGCGCAGAAATGCAGCATGCTATTAGATTTTCAGTCGTTCACCTCCATGCAGCAGTTTTGCCGCATAGAAAACTCTTGTGGTAATGTTCTAGATGTGTGCTTCTCAAACTTAAAAAACGTACAAGTGTGTGCCTCCGAAACATCCCTTGTGCACCCCGACAAGTTTCACCCCCCTCTTATTGTCTCTGTCTCGGTCGCGACCCAGCATCGTTCTGGCGGTGTTGACAATTGTTCAGTCCCGCGATATGCTTTCAAGCGTGGAGATTATGCTGGGCTGTATCACTTTTATTCATCTGCTGAATGGTCTATTGTTTTGGATGTCAATGATGTTGACGAACAGGTTCGACGTTTTACCGAAATAGTCAGAAGCGGCATGGAATGGAAAAGTATATCCCTTGTTATAAGCCTGTTCCTTCCAAATTTCCCCACTGGTTTTCTAAAGAACTTCGAAGTTCGCTTAAACTTAAGGATAGCGCCCACAAAAAGGCCAAGCGTTCTGGGCTTGACAAGTGGAAAGCGGAGTTTAGTCGGTATCGCTCACTTTATAAAATCCTCTACCGGCGTGACCACCAGCTCTATATAGAATCGTTAGAGGCTGCTGCGTCTCAGAAACCGGCTGAATTCTGGAGGTATGTACGCGGCCGTTCTAAGGCGTCTAAAGAACACGTTAGCCTGCTTAATTCCGATGGTGAAGAGGTTGAGGATGTTGCCACCAGTTTTGCTCAGTACTTTCATTCTGTCTTTCAACTGCCAGATGGCAACGACGAACGCCTATCGTTTAATAACTCTAATTTTAACACACTTAGGTTCGATGAAAAAATTGTCAATGATAGCCTTCAACGGATGAAACCATCATTTTCCTGTGGTGCAGATGGAATTCCAGCAGCCCTCATGAAGGCTTACGGGAACATTTTTGTGCCTGTCTTAACTTCCATTTATAATAACTGCTTACTTTTAGGTAAATTTCCTCGTGCATGGAAGATCGCTCGAATTTCTCCAATATTTAAGTCTGGTGATAAGTCAGCCGTTTCTAACTATCGCCCGATCTCACTCCTTTGTGTCGCCTCAAAACTCTTTGAGTCAGCTCTGCACAAATTTCTTGCTGCCTGCGTCAAGAACGTTGTGATACCAAATCAGCACGGCGTTTTCTCGGGTCGATCGACGGTCACAAATCTTGCAAGCTTTATGACACAGGCTTCGGCTGCAGTTTGTGAAAACGGCCAGTTGGACGTTATTTATTTTGACCTCAGTAAGGCGTTTGATGTGGTGAACCATCAGTTATTAATTAACAAGCTTGCTAAGTCCGGTGTAGACGCAAGCCTTGTTGCCTTGTTGTCCAACTATCTCCTTGACCGGTCCTTTTATGTAGATGTAAACTACAAAAAGTCTAGTGTTTACCCTGCAACAAGTGGTGTACCCCAGGGTTCCGTGCTGGGTCCATTATTGTTTTCTGTCTTTATCAATGATGTTTCAACAGTGTTAACAAACTCTTCTTTTCTTCTCTATGCTGATGATGTCAAACTATTTAGGCACATTAGCGGTGTTCAGGACTGCTGTGCCTTGCAGAGGGATGTGTCGGAATTATCGGTCTGGTGCAGGAAAAACTGCCTAATTTTAAACCCCACTAGAACAAAGGTTGTCACCTACAGCCGGAAAACCCACCGTCTGCTGTTTTCCTACAGTATTGAGGGAGCTCCTCTGCAAAGGGTTGAGGAGATTAGGGACCTAGGGGTGCTTTTCGACAGTACCCTCTCTTTTTCTCCTCATATTAGGCTCATCACCCGGCGAGCACTCCGAAGCCTTGGAAATGTGTGTCGGATTACAAAGGAATTCTCTTCTGCAGATCCATTTCTAATGCTATACAATGCAATATGTATACCACAGTTAGAATATGCTTCTGTTGCCTGGAACGGCATCTCCAAATCTAGTAGTGAATTAATAGAACGTGTGCAGAAGAAGTTTTTATCCATATTTAAGCACCGTCATCACAATCACAGTTTTCATCCTGATTCTGACTTATCCATAGTCCCTTCCATCCCTTCCTTGAACTGCAGACGTATGCGTGCAGACCTTACATTTCTTCACAAAATTGTTCATGGTGACCTTTCTTGCGCAGACCTGCTTAACTGTTTAGAGTTTAGTGTACCACAAAGGCCCACCAGGTCGCATCGCCCGTTCTTGACCGCTGCGCGCAACTCCAATCATTCTCCTGTGCGCAGAATACAGAATTGTTACAACCGCTTCTTTGAACGCCTTGACATCTTTCAGAAATCCTTTACAGTTTACCGTACAACGCTGTTGAATACAGTATGTTAAACACCTATGATATGTCTGTCGTTCTTTTTTTGTGGAATTTGATTTCTCTGCGGTTGTGTCTATCCAACTGATAGTTGCCTATTTTTGAAACTGTTTACTGTCATTTGTTCGTTTTTTCATTTGTCTCTACACTCTTGCCGTTGTTTTTGTTGTATTACTGTCAAACTTTGTTGCTCTGCCTGTCGTGTGGCCTTTACGACGGGCAGAGCAACATAGGCATCTTCTTTTTTTATTTTTTACCTGTACCCAGGCTCCGCCTGTGCTTTATTTCTGTCATTTTCACTACTTCGATTTGTGTGTGTCTTGTCGCTTGTTTATTTCTTCCTATATGTTTCTTGTATTTTGTTTTCATGTAACTACCCGTGCGCCAGCACTCAGGCCTCTGGCTGTTCCTGGGCACGTAAATAAACATGATTGGTTGATTGATTATTATTATTATTATTATTATTATCTCTGTCGTTCGTTTTTCTTTTTTTTATTGCTGAAATTTGGTTTCTCTGCGGTTCTGTTTAACCAATATAGTTGCCTGTTTTTGAAACTGTTTACTTATCATGCTTGTCTTATCATTTGTTTCTATACTCTTGTCATTGTTTTTGTCGTCTTACTGTCAAACTTTGTTCTCTGCTTGTTGTGTATTCATTACAATAAGCTGAGCCACAGAGGCATCTTCTTTTTTTCTTTTTTACCTGTACCCAGGCTCCGCCTGTGCTTTATTTTTGTAATTATCGCTACTTCAATATGTGTGTGTCTTGTCGCTTGTTTGTTTCTTGCAATATGTTTCTTGTATTTTGTTTTCATATAACTATCCGTGCGCCAGCACTCAGGCCTCTGGCTGTTCCTGGGCACGTAAATAAACATGATTGATTGATTGATTGATTGATTGATTGATTGATTGATTGATTGATTGATTGATTGATTGATTATTATTATTATTTTCTTGCGCAGACCTGCTTAACTGTTTAGAGTTTAGTGTACCACAAAGGCCCACCAGGTCGCATCGCCCGTTCTTGACCGCTGCGCGCAACTCCAATCATTCTCCTGTGCGCAGAATACAGAATTGTTACAACCTCTTCTTTGAACGCCTTGACATCTTTCAGAAATCCTTCACAATTTACCGTACAGCGCTGTTGAATACAGTATGTTAAACACCTATGATATGTCTGTCGTTCTTTTTTTTTCTGGAATTTGGTTTCTCTGCGGTTGTGTCTATCCAACTGATAGTTGCGTATTTTTGAAACTGTTTACTGTCATTTGTTTGTCTTATCATTTGTCTCTACACTCTTGCCGTTGTTTTTGTTGTATTACTGTCAAACTTTGTTGCTCTGCCTGTCGTGTGGCCTTTACGACAGGCAGAGCAACATAGGCATCTTCTTTTTTTTATTTTTTACCTGTACCCAGGCTCCGCCTGTGCTTTATTTCTGTCATTTTCACTATTTCAATTTGTGTGTGTCTTGTCGCTTGTTTATTTCTTCCTATATGTTTCTTGTATTTTGTTTTCATGTAACTACCCGTGCGCCAGCACTCAGGCCTCTGGCTGTTCCTGGGCACGTAAATAAGCATAATTGATTGATTGATTGATTGATTGATTATTATTATTATTATTATTATTATTATTATTATTATTATTATTATTATTATTATTATTATTATTATTACTACTACTACAGTGCTGCATTTTCCCCTCTGAGTGCTCCAGCACGAAGGCCTCCGCTGTTCCTGGGCACTATAATAAACATTGATTGATTGATTGATTGATTGATTGATTGATTGATTGATTGATTGATTGATTGATTGATTGATTGATTGATTGATTGATTGATTGATTGATTGATTGATTGATTGATTATTATGGAGAACACTTAAATATTCTCATTACCATCAATACATAGATAATAAGTGCGGCCTGCTATTAGATTTTCTTGCTTTTAATTCCCTTCAACAACATAATTCTATTGCCAATCCTTGCGGTAACATATTAGATCTGTGTATTTCGAACAATCAGCCTATTGAAGTGTCACTCTCTGACGTTTTTCTTGTTCGTCCCGATAAATTTCACCCACCACTTAAACTAACACTCTCTCTGTCAGGGGAAAAACAGAGCTTTCAAAATAACATCAACAAATCGCCCAGATTTGCTTTCAAAAAAGGTGACTACGTTGGCTTACACCATGACTTATCCTCCATTGACTGGTCTATGGTAACTGAAAAAACCAATGTTGATGACCAAGTAGATCAGCTTACGGAACTTATCTTAAGCAGTATGCGCAAATATATTCCACAATATGCTCCTAAACTCCATAAATATCCCCCCTGGTTCTTGTCTGAACTTATAAGTGCTCTAAAGCATAAAGATCGCGCACACAGAAAGCTTAAAAGCACTCCATCTCTCGAGCGCAAGGAAGATTTCCGATGCTTTCGAACTCTTTGTAAACGCCTATATAAACGGGATCACAGTTCATATATTGCACACTTAGAAAAAAGCGCCTCTGACAGGCCGGCTGAGTTCTGGAAGTATGTACGCAAACGGTCTAACAAAAGTGAAAAGCCTTTAATACTACTGGACTCCAATGGAACAGAACTACAAGCCGTCGCTGACTGTTTTGCCGCGCAGTTCTCTTCCGTTTATAAAGCCTCTGACTCTAGCACTACTATCGAACAACACTTGGAAATCAACACACCCAATGCTCTGTCGCTAGATGAAAATCTCCTCAGCGAATGCATTAAGCGCTTGAAACCATCCTTATCATGTGGTCCAGATGGTATCCCCTCAGCCATACTAAAAGCTTATAGCAGTATATTGGTCCCAGTACTGACTAGCATATTTAATAACTGTCTGATTACTTCCACATTTCCTAGCATGTGGAAAATTGCTCGTGTTTTTCCAGTATTTAAGTCTGGCTCCAAAACTGATGTCTCGAATTATCGACCGATTTCTCTTCTCTGTGCCATGTCAAAGATTTTTGAGCTGGCCCTTCACCACATACTGTCTTTTAATGTGAAAAACGCATTGAATAATAATCAACATGGATTTGTCCCTGGCCGCTCAACCGTCACTAATCTTGCCAGTTTCATGACGCAAATATCTACACCTGTATTCCAGAGAGGACAGGTCGACACCATTTACTGTGACCTCAGCAAAGCGTTCGATGTAGTCAGTCACTCAATGCTTATGGTTAAACTTGCTCATTTTGATGTTGACACCGCTGTTGTGAATCTATTGCATAGCTACCTTCGTGACAGATCATGTTATGTTGCCGTCAATGGCCAAACGTCCTCCTTTTACAAAGTGACCAGTGGTGTACCTCAGGGTTCGGTATTAGGCCCACTCCTCTTTTTAATGTATGTTAACGACGTTTCTTCTGCCATTCGCAATTCTTCTTTCCTTTTGTATGCAGATGATATAAAGATATTTAGGGAAATTCATTCATTTAACGACTGTCGCTTGTTGCAGTCTGATTTGTGTTCTTTTTCAGAATGGTGTAAAAACAATAACCTCTCTCTCAATATTTCAAAGACAAAAGTCATGAGTTTCACTCGCAAATCATCTAGCGTATCTTTTTTATACTCTGTCAATTCTGTGTCTTTATGTAGGGTTTGTGAGATCAATGATCTCGGCGTTCTCTTTGATAGCACCTTGCATTTTTCAGCTCATACTAAGCGTGTTGCTATGCGGGGTCTTCGTTCTCTCGGCTGTGTTTGTAGAATATCGAGAGAATTCAATTCTCCTATGCCACTCCGCAAATTGTACACCGAAATATGTCTTCCTCAACTTGAGTATGCATCTGTGATCTGGAATGGCATCTCTAATTCCTTAAGTAACGTAGTTGAGCGTGTCCAGAAAAAATTTCTAAGCGTTTACAACCATCGCTTCGCTAAAAATGACTCTGGCTCGTGTTCTAACACCGTTCAACTATTGTCACTGCCTTCACTTCGCTGCCGGCGAAATCGCGCCGATCTCTTCTTTCTTTTCAAGCTCGTTCACGGTACTATATCCTGCCCTATACTGCTCAATAGTATTAATTTTCGGATTCCGCGGAAGCAAACAAGAGAGAGCAGGCCGTTTCTTGTAACTACCCGCCTCTCTCAGCACTCAACCCTCAACAGGATACAAAGTCTTTATAATTTTTATTTTCTTGACCTTGATGTTTTTGATGGGTCACAGTCATCGTTTTCCTCCAAGGTTTCTACCGTTATAAGATAACAGCACATGTGCAATTTGCTCTATCCTTCTCTTTTAGTTTATCTGGCGCATTGTTGTATGTATCTATGTATGTATGTATGTATATTATCTGACTTTTCGTCATTATCATTAGCTATTTCTCATACTGTGTTAATCTACTTTTGTCCTGTCATCCTAATATTTCTGTGCGCATTGTATCTCTGATAGTTTTCTTCTGAACAGTCATCTTGTTCTATTGTGTTATTCTTAGTTTTTTTGTTTCTTTTTTTTTGTGCGCCCGCATCAAGACCTCTCGGTTGTTCCTGGGCACGTTAAATAAATGATTGATTGATTGATTGATTGATTGATTGATTGATTGATTGATTGATTGATTGATTGATTGATTGACTGATTGATTGATTGATTGATTGATTGATTGATTGATTGATTATTATGTTCCTGGGCACGTAAATAAACATGATTGATTTATTATTAATATTATTATTGTTATTATTATTTATGATAATAATGATAACCAGTGTTCCACAAAGGCCCACCAGGTCGCATCGCCCTTTCTTGACCACTGCGCGCAACTAGAATCATTCTCCTGTGCGCAGAATACAGAATTCTTACAACCGCTTCTTTGAACGCCTTGACATCTTTCAAGTTCCTTTACAATTTAGCCTACTCACTGTATGTTAAACATCTATAATGGCTCTGTCGTTCTTTTTTCCCGATTGAAGGAATTTATTTTCTCCGCGATTCTGTTTTAACCGACTGATAGTTGCCTACTTTTGAAACTTCCCTGTAATTTGTTCGTCTTATCATTTGTCTCTATACCCTTGCCGTTGTTTTGGTCGCATTACGGTCAAACTTTGTTGCTCTGCTTGTTGTGCGGTCTTTACAACAAGCAGAGCCACAAAGGCGTCTTTTCCTCTTTTTTACCTGTGCCCACCTTTCACTGCACGTGTGTTTTATTTATGCCATTTTCACTACTTCCATTTGTATGTGTCTTGTCGCTTGTTTGTTTCGTGGAATAGTTCTCTTGTATTTTGTTTTTATGAAACTATCCGTGCGCCAGCACGCAGGCCTTTGGCTGTTCCTGGGCACGTAAATAAACGTGGTTGATTGATTGATTGATTGATTGATTGATTGATTGATTGATTGATTGATTGATTGATTGATTGATTGATCGATTGATTGATCGATTGATTGATTGATTGATTGATTGATTGATTGATTGATTGATTGATTGATTGATTGATTGATTGATTGATTGATTGATTGATTGATTGATTGATTGATTGATTATGGTAGTGGTGATGCAACGAGTACAACGACGATGAGTGAAAAACAGTATTTCGTCCAGGCGGGTGAAGCTGGCCCTCAAAGCTTTCTTAACACGGCTGCTGCCATGATGCCAGGCTGTCTTTCCCAGATCAGTAGTTGAAGGTATGGTGTGGGGATCGCGACTTTCACGCGAACCCCTTTCTGGCTGGCTTCTCATCGCGGCCGGCGTGGCACAATGCGCCTCGCTCGCGCGACGGGAACCATACGGGAGGGCGCCAGCGACCAGAGGGTTCGTCGGTGCCAGGGTGGAGGCGTTGACCCTTTTCCCCTCTGCCTTACCCAAGAACCAGTCCTTCCTGTGCACTAGCGCCACCGTAAGGCGAAGTCTGGTGGGACGTAGCGGACGTAGCATGACGAGGGGACGGCCTTTTGTCTTGGGAATGCGGTAGCGAGCGGACGTTTCGGCGCGCCGGCCCGGACCTGGGGAACGCGCTACAATGGGGCGCGTCCGGGCCAGCTGGGAGACTGCACCCGCGCTCGCACGCGCGGCGCTCCGCTGCTCCGGTATGCCATCGGTAAGTCGAACCATCTCGATCTCTAGCGTTGTTTAATGCCTCGCTCCCAGTGTTACCGTTATGGCCTACGATTAGTCTGTATGCAGTGTATTTGTTTTGCACATTGCAATAAATGCTGCCATTGATGTTTTGCCCTCGCCGCATCCTGCCTTTGTCTGTCTCCGCAAACAACGGACCCGTCCGCAGCCGGCGCTCGCAAGGCATGTTTGCTGAGCGCGGATGGCTGCGGTGTGGGAAATAACTAGTGTGTGAAATGTTGAATTCCACAACGGCTAACAGTTTTTTTTTGCGAATCGGGTACAAATTTAGGGCCCTAAACTAAACGTAGGATGCTTTCATGGCAATATATTATAACTGTTTATTTACTACGTATTATATGCTTTTCATAAGTTGCTCACGCGCATTCAAGTTTGATGAACCAAAATAAATAAAACATAAATAAAAAATATACACCATCTTCCCGTGGGGAACCATGAGGAGGATGCCAAGCATCATGGGGATTCCGTGTAGGTTCCATTGCGTTGCCGTTATGTTGTTTCATTTATCGGAGCACGAATGGGAACGTAGTGTGAACCCCCATGTAGAGACAGAGAAATTTATAGAAATGTAGAGAAATGTAGAGACAGCGAAGAGACCGACACCTGCGTTATCTGATCGAACCTCCTGGTTCTCGTCTTTATTACGTGCTCACGCTCCTACCCCGCTGCCCGCCCTTTTCGTCCTCTTCTCTGGTTGGGCTTCAAGGCGCGTGGCGCTTCCCGCCACAGCTTTCCCACGGGAAATTCAACATCCTCCTCTAAAGTTTTCAGTTTGTCGTTTCCGTTGACGTTCAGCTCCGCGTGCCTTCGTTGTATCAGTAGCTTCTTGACGTAGTTTGAATGAGTGAAGGACATAAGGCGCGTTCGTAGCACATGTTTCGGTCGCGGTTTGTAGCGCAGTGGGAAGAGCGCCACGTACCTCCCGTTGTGGCCAGAGAGTCGTGGGTTCGAAACCGGGCGCCGCCAAACTATTTCTTTATTTATAGTGGACTGCGCTGACGTCAGGCCAAAACCTGACGGGGCTTAAGAGACGCGCATGCGCAGTAGAGTGCGGACGGCGGACAACAACAAGGGAGGGAGGACACAGCCCCGAGCATGAGATGCTTCGCATCTAAAAGAGGCGGGGGCTGTGGCGCGAAGTTTGGTTTCAGTATTTTGTGAGGAGCGTCAGTCACCGTGCGTCAGTCATACGGGAGTAAGTTACAAAGCTTCGCTCTACCCCACCTTCGTGTCTACTGAGTAACTTCGGTACTTGCGGAAACTAGCTTATCTGCACCCGTGCTGCAGCCCGCGCCCTGCCGGCCTGCCGACGATACGAATAAAGCCGTCGCCGAAGCCTATGTTCAAGGACACCATTCCCTACGTGCCCGGAGTGTGTTCAAGGACGCCATTCCCTACGTGCCCGGAGTGGTTGCTTCCAATTTTAACTCGCCGTCAGCCGGTCATGTCATGTTTCGTGAGGAATTGCTGGGCAGATCGGCTCCCTTTGACTGAATGTGATTCGTAAATTAAAAGCAAAGTAATGTACGAAACATTTTACAATTTCTAGCGTATAACTACGCTCTTGTTTACGTGCTGTTATACTTTCACTGAACGGTATGTTTGAGCGAGACATGAAACAAGCGCCGAATAATAATAACAATGATAATTTTATATGCGCAATAAGACGGTTTTCTGGAGAGGGACAAGGCGAAGCATAAAGGTGATCCCGCGCGTAGGTGTATAAATATCCCGTACGGGTGAGTACGAAATTTCGATGGATGCATGTTCCTTCGATCAGTGAAACACGCAAGCGAAAATTTTCGAAGATAAGATATAGTGCTCCGATATGCACACCTCTTGATGCTTTGCGTGGCACATTTCCTAAACCCGATGGATCGGCGAAGTTTCATTTCTTTACGACTACTTGTACTTCCACTCCTATATTACCCACGTACACTCAAACCTACTTATAACGAAATTGAAGGAGAGGCGTCATTGCTTCGTTATAGCCATTATTTCGTTATATCAATTACAACAGTTTGCGGCAATTTATACTCAGTTGCGTATACAACTATAAGCATGAAAAGATGCAAACCGTCTCGCGGTCCACTGTACCGATACGCCACCATGCAGGCGATGGAAATTGAATAGAAGACAAATATTTTCTTACCTCAATGCGCACATTGGCTATTTTATTGTCCGCTAGGCATATCTGGAAAACAGTCTGAGATGCTGCTTTGTTTCGGACA
Organism: Haemaphysalis longicornis; assembly: GCF_048455015.1. NCBI lineage: Eukaryota > Metazoa > Arthropoda > Arachnida > Ixodida > Ixodidae > Haemaphysalis > Haemaphysalis longicornis. The sequence continues at coordinate 60,988,280 of NW_027526203.1, forward strand.
TCGCAACCAAAAAATTTCTTTTCCAGCTATGGTCACAGCCTTAATGCCGTTTTTAGCGTCGGCATGGGCGCCGAAGAAACGATGTCGAAGGTCAACCGCACCAAGTGCCTGCGACGACGTTGGCACGTCGAACGCGTGTGCATGGTGGACCTCGGTGTCTTCGTCGTCGCTTGCGTCGGTTTGTCCGGCGACAGTGACCGCTTCGGCATCTCCCTCGCTCCGCCCATCTAACTGAGCGAAGAGGCGGGCTCGCTTGGACTCGTGTGGCGTGGCTCCGCATGGCCGTGAGGTCGACGCGGGAGCTTTAAAGCAGCCGCGCCGAACGAGTGTAGAACTCCGCGGAACACTTCACGCACCGTGATCGGGCTATTTTGAAGGGGAGACAAATATAGTTCGTTATGTCTATTGGCAGGTCAATTTTACTTCGTTACATCGAGGTTTCAAATGCATGGTTCTCTATGAATATTTCGAGGAGAATTTCATTTACTTCATTATATCCATTGCTTCATTTATCCCGTTACCATATAACGAGATTTGAGTGTATATACCTGCACGAAGGAGGAGTAGGAGGATTAAATTTTTCGCGTGCGAGCCTTGGGTGCTCTTGTCTGGGAACCAGCCTGGTGGGGGGTTAAGAAATATTATTCCGTCCTTCCCTGCGCGCCTTTGATAATGAACGGATGCGGCCACTTACGTTCGCGCCCAGTTATCAGGACCACCCCACCTGAAGGTGGTTTTGCATGAAATGCCCGCGGTTTTGGCCGGAAATCTCAGTCAATCTAGAGAAGCCGCCTTTGAATCATCTTGAGCTAAGGTACACACGCGCGTTCCCGGTTCGCGATGGCCACGTCGTTTATTTTGTGCAAGGCGGAGCCGACCAAAGATGTATGTATCCCTTTACAAGCAAATGAATTTGAGTGTACGTATAAATTAGTTATTGCACCTTATTAAATTAAGTCATAGTAGTTAATTTTGAAACAGCTGGCGTACTAATAACTACAGCAGGAGAATCGAATTCCTTAGCATGGGTCTATCATCCTTCACTAGTGTAGAGTATTCAGAGACTTAATATGTATTGCATATTGCAGTATATTAAGGTAGCCGACAGTAAATTAAACTCTTCATTTTTTATTTTTGCGAAAGTTACATTTGCATATATCGGTTCAGCTAGGACCACCTGGAGATGTTCTTCAGCGGTATACATCCGATAGAAGAAAGGAATGCGATATGCGAAAGAAGGAAGGAGTTCGATATGCGTATGCCATATGCGATATAAGCAAAGGGAGCAATCAGGGGGAAGTAGTTCGTTTTTACAGGAAGACAGAGAAGAAATCGATTGGGGAGATTATTGAGCTCTCCTGGGAGCTCACCTGAATTCAACCCAGTCCGGGGAAAGGGGAGAGTGAGGGAAATAGGATAGGATAGAGAAAAATAAAGATTAGAAAGGTGAGGAAAAAGTAGAGAAGGGTAGTTCCACTGTGGTCGATACCGTCGCTCACAACAAACCTCGAACCTTGCTGACGGGCGTCATGCTGCGTCCGGGAGGCGAGGAGCCTCGACGGGAACAGTGAAGCGTAGAGGCGTGCTTTCCGTAACGACGAGCCAAGTCTGCGGCGGTTCCGACCACGGCCGACAGACTGGTACTGGGGAGCGGGAGCTGGCACGGGAGAAGGCCCACACCAGCAGAGCGAAAGCCGGGTGGCATCCAAACCGAGGGCGACGGCCCGCGCGGGCGACGGGCGGCCTAAATGAAGTCCCTGCGAAGCGGATGAGCGCGAAAAAACATGTCCGCTCAACTCCGAAGCGACGACCGAACTCCCCTGACGCATCGGCAAAAGCAACCTCCGAGCGTATACGAAGCACGCGCTAATCTACGCGCTACCCTTCTAAGTAGCCGAGAATTCAACACTGTATCTAACGCGTTAACATGGCACAAAAATTGCCTTCCTACCGCATGAAAAACTTTACACAGTATATAGACAAACACGAAAGTTTCCCCTGCGCATTGTCGCTGCAACGGAAGCTGCAATGGTGGAATTCGTAGGTTGCCAGGTGAATTCTCATTATTACCCTTCCCTCCTCCCCTTTCCCATCAATAAAGTTTACTGACTGACTGACTGATTACTGCCGCCAACTTTAGTAGGCAAAAAGACAGTGGGCAACGCTGTAAGGGTGGCATCATGGCTGCGCTCGGGTTCAGCACGGTTTTACACGGGCTGGCCGGGCAGCTTTTCCTCTGGAGTCACTATTAACTCTACGGTTGCTGGGGTCCTACAGGGTGCCGTGTTGACAGCAGCAAAATGAGCTCAATATACTCGCGAATTTGTTTTGCGACATGATCTCCAGCCCGTCCCCGACGCGTCCGATCTCTTCTGGCGATTAACTTGGCATTGGGGAAAAAGCTTTGCGGCGCTCAATGCGTTTACGCGTCGACTAAAAGGGCTGGGACGGTGACGGTGCTCTGCCACTCTCAGGATCGACGGTCGTATGCAGTGAAAGCTTCTTGTTTAAGCTAATACACTTGGTAACCAGGACGTTTTAACAACGGCCGATCAAAATAAAATAGTAACGCAATTGTCTGTGATCGGGCCTAAATATCAGCGAGTCCGGCGGACTGCAGGCTCTTCTACTGCGGTGCGCCGCGCTTTTGCGTACGTGGGCACTATGCGTGCGCTTTCATTCAACACTGCTGGTTGGCGTCGCCGCTACGAATACATGGTGAAGCGCTAGCTTGCTGTTTCATTACGTGCCTCAGTGAGAAAATGCAGCGAGCGCCAGAAGCGTGAAATTGTTTTGTGATTCCGTGGCCGTAAAACGAAGTGATCGGGCTAACTGAGTGGCCGTTCTGTTTGCTTGTTTGCTCTCACTCTATTTAATCACGTTCTTTCTTCATATATTTGGAGTTCGCACTTAACATACTAGAATTATGGTCGGCAACATTTTGAGGAGTATTTCCGAGTTGCATACAGCGCAGGGCTGAACGGCAAATCGGGTGGAAGAGGGAGGGGGGCTTTTGACTTTGACTTTCACTTTGACTTTCATAAACTCTTTATTTTTCATAAACAAAGACTAAGGGTACGGGGACAAAAGGTACACATAAGCACCTGACTGGGTCCCTGCTCCCTTTGAGACATCAGCAGCAGCACAAAGTTACACGGCGAGAAAAAAAATTCAGTACAACTGGTAACCGAGCAAACAAAAAAACAACAAATTTTCAAGCGCTCGCAACACTTCGCGTAACAGTGTGAGCATAACACAACATATCATCACACAATAACATATATATAAACTTACAAAGAACCGAAATTCAAAGGGAATTATTTATACAAAAAAGAAAGGTACATATACAACACAGGATGCCAATAGCTAAATTTATTTATAAAATAAGTCAAAATAGAGATCTTGCAAAACAGTATTCTCGTAATTGAAGGCAAATATAAAAAATTCCGCGAATTGGTAATAATATTTGACACTTTTCTGGTTAAGTGTGAACATATGTGGGACAACGCAACTGGAAGCAATCAATTCTCTGTCCTTGTCTCGCCGTCTAAACCCATTCGAGGTCAAAATTGGCGTGTTGGCATTCAAACTGTCGGTGACAGGGATTGGATTTCTGACGACGTGCTGGGGGCCGCATAACATAGCCCCGCAGCTACATTTCGCCTGCGGGCTGTAGGTTACCGACCCTTGCCGTAGAAGATAACCACCGCACTCAGTGACGATCATATGTAAAAAAAAAAATCCAGGGCCATCTCCACGTAGCGTGAAACCTGGGGAGGGGCGAAGCATGCAGTATATAAGTGCATTCTTGGCGCCTTTGGCCTTTTTGCCGACGGCGATGAAACCATTGGGGAATGGAGGTATACAGCTTGGCGGTAAAAGTCTCTTGTCTTTGAAGCACAAAGCTCTCTTTCGCGAGGCGTAAGCGAGTTCTCCCGTGTATTTTCAGTACCCGTAACGAAGCGCTCCAGCACGGGGCGTAAACAAGTGTGCCGGGGTTTTTTTATTACGCGTTACGTCATAGCGCGAGGCGTTAAAGGGACACTGAAGTAATATGTAAACATTGCGGGATTACTAGCCCAAATTGTAGTCCGGAGTCCCCAGGCCATGTTTCGACCACTCGGGCGCGTTTACGCGATTTTATTTAGTAGAAAAATTAATTCGAAAATGCTGTCCTCCTCTCTTTACGCTCCCCCATTTTCTATGGCGTTTTCGTGTGACGTCGGGAGGAGCCAAGCTCGCAATTAGCTGCCCTACTGCACGGCTACCCGGCCTTCAGACAGAGTCAGCAGAGTCAGTCGGCCCAGCGTTTCGTCCGCCTGTCGCCGACGGGTCGTCGCAATTCGTTCGCTCAGTTGAAACGAAGCCAGGACACGTTTGTGAATGGAAGAATGTGCCTTTCTTTACTTGGTTAGTTTGTACACTGTATCTAGCTCCAAGTCAAAGACGCCTCACACAAGCGCTGCACAAGCGCACATGCGACGCTTCGCTGACTGGTACGCCAGTAGGAAAATATAAGGCCTCTTGAAGGCGGGAGAAGAGTCAGCGAAGTCAATATAGGTACTAAGGAAATAAAATCAACTGATATTTTTACCGTACAGCGTAATACTAGGGTGCGGGAAGCACTTTTTTGTGCTGGGCGAACAAGCACAGCGGCCCACGACTACATTCTTAGTCGCGTCCCGGATGGCGTCCTATTTATATGCGGTGGGCATCCTCAATACCGTGATATAAGAGGCCCTGACAGACTTCTTTTCCGTGACAAAACCTCAGGTGGTTACAGCACGCTTATATTCTGCGCCAACGACCCGTGTCACGGCTATAAACTAGCGGAAAACCTGACGCCAGGAAATAAATGAAAAGAGGGGGGCAATCATGAAGCTCTGAGCGATATGTGTGGCTTGCGGCGCATGCGCGTATTCCCAATCACACAATGGCCCGCGACCTTCCTTTGCGGTGGCCGACGACGAGCGCCCGGGGACGCGGTGAAAGCCGAAAAACGCTAAAAAACATCTTGCGCGCACATGCGCAGTAGGAGTGGAAAAAAGTTCGCGCGTGGCGAGCGGTGGTCTGGTGATTTGTCTTTACCGCGCGTGCGCAGTATGGAGTAATTTCAGCGTGGGGCAAATTGGGGTCCCGCGCTTTGACTCTTGCTCTGTATAGTTCATACTTAGTTCCGAGCGTTCACACTTTATTGACCACGTTCGCTTCCGCTGACATCAAATGTGTGCTTCGAGGTCGGTGTAACAGTGGAAGCAACTGCGAATGTGATGGGTTTATTAGGGCCACCGGGAACGCAAGCCAAGTAGCGGTGCCATGTCAAGCCGGCTGGTGTGTGTATTACGGGCATAGCCCGGTTGAACACGAGCGGATAGGTAAGTCCCTGGATTTCTTTTTTTTTTTTTTTCGATGGATGGGGGAGCGCAGACTGTAAGAATTTGTGTTTGCGGACAATATAGCAAGGGCCACGAAATTATGCCTTTTGCGTCGTCGTAAGAAGCCCGCGCCAAAACCGTTCTCCGATACCCGGGATCGTACGATAAATTTGACGAGCTTTATAGAGAGGATTCGGTTTCCCAGTGCGGCGGCCGTTTTGGGATCCAGGAGGAAAACGAAAACGCTTGCACATGTGGGGTACTTCCGTTGCCGTAATGAGTCTACCGTGGTGCCATAAAGAATTTGCATTTTTACACGCGTCCCATTGTCGAGGTCCAGCCACATAAAACGCAGTTTGAATTTTGTATTTTTCAATATTCTATGGCCACTGCTTGTCATTTTCGGTAGGCGTAGCAAAACGTTAGGTAACGTTTTTTCGTAACTAGGTTTTCGCGTCGTCGTTTCGGCTAGTGAATTTTCTGGCACGTTGAGTAGTCTGGATCCTGTGTCGATTTGGAAACTTCCTTATGGTGCGTTTAAGTGGTAAAGTTTTCACACGAAGCAACATTCATGAGTAACACCAGTCCCCATCTTGTGTTCGGCACGGCTGTCGTCTGTCTGAAGTGCCAACTCGCGGTTTGCAGAAACATGATATCATTGCCAGCGCAAACGCGCCGCGGCGCCGGCGTAGCGGTTGCTCAAAGCGGTGGCTTCTAATGTTGTTACAACGCCTTCTGTAAAGGCGTTATACTGGAGGCTATGGTTGTTACAGATGCGCTGGCTGTTGCTCGGTGCGCGCAGTTTACCTATGCTTTAACAAAAAATATTGCTAGCAGTTCTGTTCGATTTTTCATAATGTTTGGCGCCATACTATTGCTGGAAATTGTTTCATAAAAAGAAACTAGGGCACATTACCTCCCGTGTGTAACAGCGAACAGTTTTTTTGCGACGTCCAGTTGACGTGCCGGCGTCAAATAAAATTATGGCAAAGTTTTCTCGCATGCCTTTGGACTAAAAAACCGCTCGGCCTTCCTATGTATATGATGAAAACGTCCTTTTGGAGGGCGTCTGAATCTAAAGCAGTAAGAAAGAAATAATTGCCTAAACTACAGCGATGCACCTGTCTGATTTATGGTATTTTCACATATCTGCTAAGGCGTTGGTGATACTTCTGCTGCGCCCCTTCAGGCTATACTGTTTTGCCGCCGATAAATAACGCCACAATTTTGTACCTGGTCACTTTTTCAAATGCCGTTTCTTTTCTTCACGCAGTGCCAACACAGCAGAATGCTACCCAGAATGCTACCACATTTCAGTGCGACGAAATTCCGGAAGCAGCAGCTCCCGGGCCAAATATTGCTTGGGGGATTTTACAAAGGCCTTCTACATCATCGGAAGTGGTGTACCTGGACCATCATTTGAAGCGCGGAGAAAGTACTTTTTCTTTGTTTGGTAATATATTACATTAGGTCATGAGATACCCGTCAGCTTTAGGCCAAACGTTTGGCGTTATACAGTCAGGAGCCTGCAAAAAAGATGAGTTCCCTCCCTGTTCAGCAAGCTGCTGAAAATTCCATAAATTAAAGCAATAATTTTTTCTTGACAGGTCCTTATTTGCTCTTCCACAAAAGAATATTTTCATTTGTGTGTTCCACAATTTCAATCTGCTAATATTTGAATTTGTTATTTTAGTATAAGTATTTCGTATTCATATTTGTATTTTTGATATGAAATAAAAAGAAAACATTGTTCCTTCGGCATGGTGTCATTAATGTAATTTTCATCTCACACTTGTGCATGCTCATGAATTCGAGAATGACAAAATACTTAAAATTTACATACCCAACTCAGCTCTCTGTTTATGTCCCAAGCTTGTAGACTATCACTTCAAGATCCGGTTAGGTTTAAGGTATACAGATACTTGCTTTACAGGTTTGGTTGCAACATGGCCTTATAAATATATGGAGTTTTTTTTTTAATTCGGGGTATGTGCATTGAGACCTGATAGGTCAGGTGGCAAAACACTGAGATTATAAAGGTAAAACCTCATTGCATGACAACTGAGGTTATGAAGATGTTCCAGAAGTGCACAAATCACAAATGTGTTAGTGCAATTGCAGCCATTGTAACCCACTTATTGGTGGCATTGTTTTATACGGTCTAACCTTCAGATGCACAAGTGTGCGTTCATGCCCGAGTGCTATGGTTTTGGTAAACGGCCTTGAAAATGTTGAAAATGCTGAACCGCGACCTTGCGCTTCCGCGTAAAATAATATAACTCCTTAATAACAGAAGCGCGAATGAAATGAGGCCACTTAAAAAAAATTGCAGAAATTAAGAGAATTGTCTACTAATGCCCAGCATTCTTATGCCGCTTCTCTTGAGTGTGAGTCTTTTAGAGCCAAATTTCTGTTTGTGCAGTTATCTTCATTTACCCTATTATAACGATCACAGGTAATATTTGCGCCAAATCTGCATTTTTTGTAAATGAAGCGTGTTACACGGCTCACCATTTTCCGTATTTTTTATATTTTTCTTGGTTTTTAGTTTTGCAAAATTATGTTCGGCCAATTATCTCGATCTACGCTATGATAACGATTACAAGTGGAATTTCCGCGAAATCTGCATTATTGTGGAAATGCAGGCCGTTATACTGTTTGCCAGTTTCCGTCATTTTTAATACTTTTCTTAATTTTTGGTTTCTCAAAATTTGTTTCGACCAATGATCTTTATTTCCGATATTATAACGATTAAAGGTAGAACTTCCACGAAAACTGCATTTTTCTGGAAATGCAGGCCGTTACAAGTTACACGGCCTAGCGCCCATCCGGTCTGCGCGAGAAAACGCTAAGATATTCTTTGTGTGCTCGCGATTACCAATTCTTCAGGCGACGCAGCAATTCTGCAGGCGTCGGGACACAATGTTATATAGAGTGAGTAATTTATTATTGGTTCATTACATTACCAGAGACGTAAATTACTAGCGCCCCCTATTACAAAAATAAAGGTGAAGGCATGTAACCACGCCATCAGAAGAGCTAAGACGAGCAGAAAAAATTCAGTGCACCATTTCATGCTTGGTATACTTGCCCCTCGTTACCAGACATCTCTTATGTTCAGCGCACGACAGTGTGCCTTACGTGCTAGTTATTTGCATTCATTGTCATAGGGGGCACTTTCCGGCCATGTCCAAGTATACTTTTGGTAAGAAGGCCGAAGAACTGTTATCAATTCCGTTTGCATCGACGGAATAAATCACCGCATGGCGCATCATACTGTTGAAACGGGCACACAGCATGACAAAAGGTTTCCGCTCGTACAAATGTACTTAATGCCCCCAAACCGTAGTATTATGCCTCTTTGGTAGAGTGATTAAAAAACGGTGGTCTAAAGAAAGTCACTCGCCGCCGAATGTGTTATTTAATACTCCTGCTTGACGCGCAACAGCATGCAGAATACTTATACGCCCATGTTTGCTCTCCCCAGCAACCCGTGGGTTGTGGCGCAGTGGTTATGATACCCGCCTCTTCATGTGTTGTAGTAGACACAGGTTCGATTCTCCGTAGGGTTGCGTGTGTGTGCCTACGTGGACTTTGTGTGTCGCGTATGATGTAACATGTGTTAGAACGTTCGTCACGGGATTCTGACGTTGGCCTGGCAATGCGAGCGAAAAAAAAAACGGATAAACTCAATTCTGGCCGAGTGCCTTGTTTTTTCTTTTTTTATGTGAAAAGCAACAAGGCCGCTTATTTGAGGGGCCGTTTGATTTGGGGGCCGCTTCGTAAACGGGAATAGATTAGCATAACGGGCCGCGTAGAAAAATTACGGCCAGTGGCCTGCCGAACACACGGCCCGGTGTTTAGGTGGCCCGCTGGTTAAGCGGCCCTCAATACGGCCGCTTAAACGCGGGGCCGCGTGTTCGGTGGGCCGCGTGTTTGGCGGGCCGCTTGCGCGTGAGGCCGCCTGAACCGCCGCTTTATAAGCGGCTTTAAAATGACGCGGCGACCCGCCTGCGTGCGGGTCGTATAATCAGGAATTGACTAAGAGTGTACGCATCTGCGAACGCTTTTCCATCTAAGAAATGCAATTGCTAGACGTGAGCTATTGTGGAAACTTGGGGATGCTTGCTGCACGAGCGCAAAACAACAAATACTCACCTAAGCTACTTGGAATGCTAAAACTAAATAAAAGTTTAAACTGGTTATACATTATATACCTTATATTTCCAAGGTCGTCCGCGCTCGCCTGTGGCCGAGTGGTTTGGAGCGCTAGGTATGTCATCGCAATTGTTTTCCAAGTCACGAGTTCCAATCCGCGCGACTACGTGCTTTTTTTATATATAAGTTAACTTTTTCGTTTTCCGCCGATGTTTTCTATGCTGCGTTCACCTTTTTTGGGGCCGCAACGTTCATTGCTCCGCGAACTAGTTCACAGAACGCGCGCAGGCTGGCACTAGCGCGCTAGCGAGTTCTCGTTGGCGTGGTGTTGCCATAAGCACCGACTGCCTGCGGGCAGTGGGCACAGGCCAGAATCAACAGACCCTTGGCCTGGTGCGAACACGCTTTTTACGATACAGGCATGAGTGAGGCAAGCTCCAAATATAGGGGAAAAGCGCATGGCATTTGAGCGTGTGCGGGGACGCGGAGGGCGTTCATGCACTGCGTAGGCCTTGTCTAGTGAATGCTACGATTCCAAGCCGTCCTGGGAGGCTTATCTTATGCATTTTACAGCCGACAACATGGCAGAAGCTCGGTACAATGATTACTGAGATATTGAGAATGCCCATCCAACAACGCCATTAGTTGTGTTTTACAGAACCTAAACCGAAACCGAAACTTGTTTGATTGCTACCCTTGGGCATCGTCCAATCACGGTGCCCCCTCCTCCCAACGGCTAGCCTTAGTCGGTGCGGCCGCCGCAAACCGCGCATGGTAGTTTTTCTTCTTTCGCGCTTTGTAAAATATTTACCGATTTGTCAACCGGATAAACGATGAAAAGTGTGCTAATTTGAGCCAGTCTACACAGTGCAAGCAAAAACGGGAGCTTGACAAATTCACTTCAGTGTCCCGTTAACGAGTTTTTCGGTGTGTTACGAAGCGTTCCAGACCGAGGCGTAAACGAGTGTCCCGGTGTTTCTTAAAGCAAAGCTTTCTACTAGGGGTGTGCAAATATTCGAAACTTCGAATATTCGATTCGAATTTTTTGGTATTCGATTCGATTCGAACGACACTTTTATTGTTCAAATATTCGAACCACCAGAAACTAAAAAAAAAATTCAGAGTGCGTCTGTATTGGTGTTTATTTACAGTGGACTCTCGATGATACGATTCTGGGGGTGCGAATTTCGGGATGTTACGAATTTCCGAAAAGTCCCGGCGAAATTGCATTGTTGCAACGGGAAAAATTTCGGCTGTTACGAACGGACCTGCGCGGCCCGGCGGAAGATACGAACGAGCCGGCGAGGCACCTGACTGCCGAACGAGTAAGTGACGGCTCTCGCTCGCCTGTTTGTCACTCTTTCTCCAGAAACGGCCGGGCTGTTGTTTTCTGCTCGCGAAGACGCTCTGCGCACGCCCAACGCGCTGACACCGCCGCGAAACCACCCCCACGCTGCGCGCGGCGCGGCCGGCGCAGTCAACATGGCGTCGGCTCCAGCCGCGAAGTAGCGCGGGCGCTCGAGCGACCGCTTCTAACCGCTCTTTAAAATGCGGCTCAAGGGAGACACGAAGTTGCTTGTGCGGTAAAAAAGCTGATAATGCATGCGAAAACGGTACTATAAAACATCATCCGCGCCGCTAGTGAAAGCGCCCATAAAATATTTGCCGGGGTGCTAAGCCTAACCATCTCCGGCGGAGCCAAGCCGGCTGTCTCGATCTCATCGCAAGTAGTCAGGCTCTTCCATTCTGCCGCGCGCGCCGTGCGTCATTTTCTGACCGAGGTAGGCGCTACCGCGGGCGCGAAATCGTCGATGTGGGCGTGAAAATACAGCGCTCACAGAGCCGAGGCGAGCGAATCGCGTGCAAAAACGCACCATGCGGTTCACGCTTGGCTGTTGAGGCGTGTAGCGAGCTTGGGCACAGCGAGTGAGGAGACGAGCGCGAAGCTTTACGTGCTCCAGAAAGGACTGCTTTGCGACACGGGGGTTAAAAAAAGCAGAAAAAATCACGAACTTCTTCACGCGAAAGTAGGAAAAGAAATAAACGAAAACTTTTTTCAGCGCTAAATTTTTTGGTCTGTGTTGGTTCATACGAATTTCGGATGATACGAATATTTTTCGCAGTCCGGCGAGATTAGTATCATCAAGATTTTACTGTATCAGCGCGCGGCAATGTGCACGGGCTCGGGCATGCTAGCTACTAGTGTCTCAAGTGAGCGGCTGTTTTCGATATCTGGTGAAGTGGTAACGAGCAGGAGGTTGTAACTGCTCCCCGAACATGTCGAGCAGTTAACCTTTCTCCATGTTAACATTTAAGTGAGTGCAGACCTTAACCTGTTGAGTGCAATGGTATTGTGTAATTCCTAATTTTACTTTGTGTGATTTGTTGTGCAATAAAGTTGCAGTTTTTGTGTCTCTAGATGGTGAAATCATTAATTTTACAAAAAACAATAAGTATTCGTATTCGAAAAATATTCGAAAAATATTCGATTCGATTCGAACTTTGTTTTTATTATTCGAATTCGCTTCGAAATTAAAAAATTGATATTCGCACACCCCTACTTTCTACCTCTACCTGCCAACTGTTCCTTCGCGGCGTACGGGACAAGGAACTCCTAACGCGGCTGAAGAGGGAAAGGGCGGTGTTCACTCACGTTGCACACTGTAGATGGCACGGCGAATTTACCCAGCGTTCATCGCACGGAGGTGCCTTCATGCTGGCCGGCGGGCGTGTCGGCGGTACGGCTGTGTTGTCTGCTTTAGCGACGGTTCTTTTGCACCTGTTTTGGCGAAGCTTCGCGTCATTTGCGGGCTTCCATAGCACGGCTTGATTAACTTGTTCGACAGCACCTCCTGGGTCACCCGGTCCCGACAGACTTAAGTGGTCGTACGGCAAAGATACGCTAAGGATTGGTTTGCAGGGCGGGAAAACAACAGTCATCTGGCCGCTAGAGAAAGGCTAAGTTTTGCGCACCGCTTGCCAAAAATGGGACTCCGTTATCTAAATTGGGGAATACCAGTTCGGTTGTGTTTTAAGAAGTATTGCAAAAGGCGAAAGGAGAAACTGGTTCTGATAATTCGGGAATATAAGAGCTCCTTCAGCTCTGTCGCCATTCTCAAGCTTGCTAAACCAACTAGTTTAAATCTGTATAAATGGGAATCACTAAGCTCACATGCCGAATTGTTTCGGTGTCTGCGCTTTTGTCGCGCGGTGCTACCACATCAGGGTGGCTAGGTTCCGCTGTCTAACTTCGAAAGACGCTCCGCTCCGTTTTCTTCCTGCGACCCATGGCTGGGCAACCGCGACGGCGTCCACCAATCTAGCCCGGCCGTGGCCGACGCTGCTTTGTTCGAGATGCCGCCCCCACTAATTCCAGGTAGCGCGTGGCCGAATCTCTGGTTTCGCTCTATGTAAATTCACGTGTGTGAATTCAAGTGACGTCGCATGGGAAATTGTTGTGGGTGTCGTTTAAAGCTTTGCTTGCAACCATCTTCACAGCGTGGGGGTTCTAGCGCGACGCGTAAACGAGTTTCCCGGTGTTTTAGTAACGTGAAGACGACGATTACCACGACGACGACAGGAGACGCCAACAGCCCCGCCACTAAGGGGCTTCGCCCCTGGTATCTGGGCCGCGCACCGTGTATACGGCTGTGTTATGTTATGTAAATATACCAGTACACATCTCCGTAGGCAGCGGACGTGCGATTTGGTGCTTGTTTTGCGTCCTTTAAAGGGACACTGAAGTGAATTTGTCAAGCTCCCGTTTTTGCTTGGACTGCGTAGACTGGCTTAAATTAGCACACTTTTCATCGTTTATCCGGTTGACAAATCGGTAATTATTTTAGAAAGCGCGAAAGAAGAAAAACTACCATGCGCGGTTTGCGGCGGCCGCACCAACTAAAGCTGTGACGTTAAGAGGAGCGGGCACCGTGATTGGACGATGCCCAAGGTGAGCAACCAAACAAGTTTCGGTTTCGGTTTCGGTTCTGTAAAACACAACTGGTGGCGTTATTGGATGGGCATTCTCAATAACTCAGTAATCATCGTACCGCGCTTCTGCAATGTTGTCAGCTGTGAAAAGGCATAAAGATAAGCCTCCCAGGACGGCTTGGAATCGTAGCATTCACTAGCCGAGGCCTACGCAGTGCATGGACGCCCTCCGCGTACCCGCAGACGCCCAAATGTCATGCGCTTTTCCCCCATATTTGGAGCTTGCCTCACTCATGCCTGTACCGTAAAAAGCGTGTTCGCACCAGGCCAAGGGTCTGTTCATTCTGGCCTGTGCCCACTGCCTGCAAGCAGTCGGTGCTTATGACAACAGCACGCCAACGAGAACTCGCTAGCGCGCCAGTGCCAGCCTGCGCGCGTTCTGTGAACTAGTTCGTGGAGCCATGAACGTTGCGGCCGAAAAAAAAGGTGAACTCAATGTAGAAAACATCGGCTGAAAACGAAAATGTTAACTTACAAAAAAAAACACGTACCCGTGGGGACTCGAACTCGTGACTTGCAAAACACTTGCGACAACACACCTAGCGCCCCAGACCACTAGGCCAAGAGACCTTTTTTTTTTCCTTATTGCCTGGCTTTGACAATTCACAACACATCACAGATCAACAGCGTAAATAATATACGACAAAACACGTGGTGAGGCGGCCCGACTTAGGCCTAGTGATGTCCTTTAAAACTCTTTCAATGACGTAAGCTGCTCTATCTTTGGCAGCCACACAGGCGATACCTCTTGAGATTTAATTACCTCCACATAACGACCTACACTTTCTCTGAAGTACTGCTTTGCGGAACGGGCATCTACGTCGTTGTACAGTCTTGCTGTGCGTGAGCGCCATATGCTGTGGAGGCCCAGCGCCATGACTAAGTCATAAGGCATTCCACCCTCTTTGTCTACAGAGAGATACCGTACGCCATGAGGGTTTAGCGGGAAGTCTTTGCAAAGTGTCCTCTGTAAAACGTCCCAAAAATATACGCCCTCCCAACAATGCAAAAAAACGTGGTCTATCGTCTCCGGCGATTTGCAGCTAAAGCAACCTGTCCCCCATGGCACAAAAAGCCCCCTTTCTTCCATAAAAGTCCGGACTAATAATGTTCCCGTGTGTAGCCGAAAGAAAAAAGACTTTACTCCAGGCTGTACTTGCATTCTTTTCACCCTTTTGAGCACATCCTGGCCGGGTCCTCCACAGTACATAGCTCTGCACAAGGGCACAGGGAAGACAACATCCACACTATCATTGTACAAGGTTTTCCGCTTCACTGTGCTTAAATAATCTTTAGAGAAACGTGCACTCAAAAAGTTCACACTCCCAACTACTTCTTTCAAAAATCCAAAAATACCCCCCGACAGGTACTCGGTGGTGACAACATAGTCAGGAAGTACCCTGCCCAGCCTCAGTTGACATACTGTTCGAAGAAAGGGGTCTCTTACATCCCTTAAGAAAAGAAATCTGTTGACCAGCTGGCGCACAAATAAATGCGCCAGCCCCAGTCCCCCATCTTTCACTCTCCTAAACAGGTTGGTGCGGCTGCACCTCTCCCAGGTTGAGTCCCACACAAAAACCGCAAACACCCGATGCAGCTTTTGCACATTCGCACGAGAGCAATGCAGTACCTGCATTACATACCACAATTTAAAAATGAAAAACAAATTGCACACCGTTGCCCTAGCAAATGTTGACAAAAAAGCCCCCTTCCACTTATCCGCCTTTGCGCGAATCTCCTGGGTTTGTTCACGCCAATACGGCTCACTGTCCCTATAGAACTGCAAAGGGGCACCGAGGTACTTCACTGGGGTCGTTACCCAGCTGACGTTGGCAAAAGTGCCGGGGGTTGACTGCCATTCGCCGTGCCAAAACCCTAGGCACTTTCCCCAATTGACTGAGCTCCCGGTAACTGCACTAAATAGCTTTGTTATGTCCACTACTCTCATAATACTGAACTTGTCTTCGCAGAGAACAGCAATGTCATCTGCATACGCCAAAAGCTTGACTTCTGACTCATGAAGGCGGAACCCCCGAATATCAACATCTTTTAAAACTCGCAAACATAACGTCTCAATGTAAATGCAGTACAATAGTGGACTGAGCGGGCAGCCCTGGCGCACAGAGCGTTGCACGTTAATGGGCGCTTCCAATGTCTTGTTCACAATCAACCGCGTACTGCAATTCCGGTACGCGAGCTCCACCCCCTGCTTGATAACAGAACCATTAACATTAATATGATCCAGAATACTGAACAACAATTCATGTGACACGCAGTCAAATGCCTTTTCAAGGTCGAGCTGAAGCATAGCGACAGGCACTCGCGTGGCGTCACTACACTCAAGCACGCACCTAGCCTTATGAATGTTAGTGCATATGGACCGTCCTCGTATGCCGCATGTTTGATGAGGGCCTACTATTTCATGTATCACACCTTGAAGCCTATTGGCGAGAATTTTCATAAATACTTTATAATCGACATTGGTAAGCGAGATAGGTCTATATGCTGTAACTTTCTTAAGTTTTCCTATATCTTCTGTTTTTGGAATTAAAACTGTGTGAGCTGATTCACAGGACATTGGCAGAGAGTTCAAATCATAAGCCTCGTTGAAAACCGCCGCTAACAACGGCGCTATTTCACTTTTAAACGCCTTGTAGAATGCCGCACTTAAACCATCTGGTCCGGGAGACTTCCCTGGGTTTAGATTGTCGATTGCTTCTTCTACTTCTTTTGATGTTATTGACTGCTCCAATCGTTCCTTCGTCTCATTGTCGAGCCTCGGCATGTTGTCTAAAAATTATTTCTTAAAGGTTTCACTGTTGACAGGCCGAAAAGAAAGGAGCGTTTGATAATACTCGAAGAAAGCACGTTCGATGTGCTTGTTGTCTCCAGATGTTATGCCGTTCCATTCTATTTCGGCTATATGATTTCGCCTAGCATGTGCTTTTTTGAGTCCCAAGGCCCTCTTAGTAGGCCGTTCACCGACTTTCGTTTGGTCAACTCTTGCACGTACGCGTGATAGCGTTCCTCGTCAATAACCTCCAGTTTTTGTTTAATTTGCCTAATGTCGTCTTTGAACACACCTGGTGCTGAGCTTTCTTGCTCCGTCAGCTTGTTCAATGTTGCTCGTAGCGTCGTTTCCTTCATGTTTTGCTCATACTTTATGCAACTGGCCCGCTCAATAGCTTTAATTTTAATTGCTTGCTTGCCGAGCTCCCATATTTCTGAAAACGTATTGTGGCTCCCTTTTTCTATTTTGCTAAGCTGGTCCTTTATTACTTCGCTGAAATTTTCGTCATAAATAATGGTCGCGTTTAGCTTCCACAACTCCCATGTAAAAGTGTTATGCCGTTTTTTGTACCCTATTCTACATGCTACAAGACAATGATCAGTAAAGGACAGTGGCAACACCATGTAGTTGCGGCATTTTGGCACCATGTCTAACGATAAGTATATTCTGTCCACTCGGGCATGGCTTGTGCCTTGAAAGTGAGTGTATTGCACACTTCTTCCACCTTCCATGCATTCCGCTACATCCTCTAACCCGAATTCCGCAATCTGCCTACACAACAACTCAGTGCTCGCATCCTTAAAAGGCCTGCTGCTTACCTTGTCTCGTGCGGCTAATACGCAATTAAAATCTCCTAATAATACTATCTGCCTATCATTACAAAGATGCTGTCGTACATAGGCGAAAAATTTGACCCGCTCGTCTTTTGAAGTCGGTGCGTAATGCACACAATTCGCCACTGGTGACCACCAAAGGAAAAGTCGCAAACCACCAGTCTTCCTGACACACACGACGTTACGGTTTGGACGATCAAACCCGGCACCTTTCGCACAAGAAGCACGCACCCCGCCGAAGTACCGACTGCATGGCTAACACACGCGTAGTACCTCGACGTGAAACGCCGCACCATGCTCTCAGTCTCTTCCTCCCCGTGAACTTTAGTTTCCTGAACTGCCAACACATCAACGTCACGCTCCGTTATCAATCGGTGCACTTGGCTTTGTTTCCTTTTCCCCGATAAACCCCTGACGTTGAGTGTAGCTACGTTCAGTGTGGGTTCCTCAGACATTTTAAATCACATAGAGGACGAGAGCGTGGCGCTTACATTTCGCGTCTATCGCCCGGCTAGGCGCTCCCGCCCGCCACTGCGCTGTCCCCTGCGTTCCGCGTCTGGGGTGGCGTTTCCGATGGGCGCCGCTCAGGAGGCCGGCTCCTCGGCGTCGACCGCCGCGTCTGCGTTGCTTTCACTGGTGGCTCTCTGATGTTGGCGTCCCCAGCTGCGTTGTCTTTTCCTTCTTCCGAATCGACGTGTGGGCGTTTGGCGGACCCCGTCGCAGTCTCAGTTCGGTTGGTTTCCATTGCTTCTGTTTGTCTTTCCAACGATGTTCCCGCGGCCTCGGCTTCAGAGCGATTTTTGGCGCTTTTTAAATGCAGAGCATTTCAGTAACTCACGATGTCACCCGCGTTGGCGTCCGTAGTCCGCATCGCTCCCCCTACACTATAAAAATAAAAATTAAACATCCCCCTCGCGAGGGGCACGATCAAATGCAGAGCATTTCTGCGGGGGGGGGGGGGCGCCTGCAAGTCGTATGGATTACGTATTGGTTGTTGTTGTTGTAATTGTTGTCTTCCAGCGTAGACATTGTCGATGAAGACGATGGTGAAACGTGCCGTGAACCCCCTGCCGCGGCTATGACGCAACGTGGAGCGGCTATGACGCAACGTGGCGCGGCTATGACGCAACACAATCCAACACAATCCACTTTAATCCAATCCAATCCAAATCCAAGCCAATCCAAGCCAATCGAATCCAATCCAATGCCCCTCGCGAGAGAGTGTTATAGCGCCAAAATCGCGCCACCACACGAACGCGTGATGTTGACGTCACGATCACGCCACAGATGTTAGCGACCGGAGCACGCGCGATGTGGTTTAAGCGCGAACCGACCGCGGCGAGAGAGCGCGATGCGAGCGCCCCACCTGTTCTTGCGCGCGAACCTAACGCGGCGAGAGAGGGTGTTGCGCACGTCCCCACCTGTTATGCGCCCGAACCGAACGCGGCGAGAGAGGGCGTTGCGAGCGGAGAGAAGGCGAGGAGGACGCGGGGGAGAGGGCGCACCTCTGGCCGACGGTTGAATGAGTCAAGGATATAAGGCACGTTCGTAACCTTCCGTTCTGTGTCGGCTTTGTGGCTCAGTTGGTAGAGCACCGTGCACCTTGCGTTCCGCCCGCAGAGTCGTAGGATCGAAACCTGGCGCCGGCAAGTATTATTTTTTTATATAGTGTAGGGGGAGCGATGCGGACGCAGACTACGGACGCCAACGCGGGTGACATCGTGAGTTACTGAAATGCTCTGCATTTAAAAATACTTACCGGCGCCAGGTTTCGAAACAACGACTCTGCGGGCGGAACGCAAGGTACATGGTACTCTACCCACTGCACCACAACGCCGACCCAGAACGGAAGGTTACGAACACGCCTTATATCCTTGACTCATTGAACCGTCGGCCACAGGTGCGCCCTCTCCCTCGCGTTCTCCTCGCCTTCTCTCCGCTCGCAACGCCCTCTCTCGCCGCGTTCGGTTTGGGCGCACAACAGGTGGGGACGTGCGCAACACCCTCTCTCGCCACGTTGGGTTCGCGCTGATCAACAGTCGGTTCGCGCGCAAGAACAGGTGGGGGCGCTCGCATCGCGCTCTCTCGCCGCGGTCGGTTCGCGCTTAAACCACATATGTCGTTCGCGCGTGCTCCGGTCGCTAACATCTGTGGCGTGATCGTGACGTCAACATCACGCGTTCGTGTGGTGGCGCGATTTTGGCGCTATAACACTCTCTCGCGAGGGGCATTGGATTGGATTCGATTGGATTGGCTTGAATTTGCTTGGCTTGGATTGGTTTGGATTTGGATTGGATTAAAGTGGATTGTGTTGGATTGTGTTGCGTCATAGCCGCGCCACGTTGCGTCATAGCCGCTCCACGTTGCGTCATAGCCGCGGCAGGGGGTTCACGGCACGTTTCACGTTTCACCAGCGACTTCATCGACAATGTCTACGCTGGAAGACAACAATTACAACAACAACCAATACGCAATCCATACGACTGGCAGGCGCGCCCCCCGCGGAAATGCTCTGCATTTGATCGTGCCCCTCATTCTTTCATTCACAAACATGTGGTGGCTTAGTTTCAATTGAGCGAGCCAATTGCGACGACCCGTCGGCGGCCGGCGGTCTGACTCGATTGGAAGGTCGGCGAACCGTGCAGTAGCGCAGCCAATTGCCAGCTCGTCTCCTCATGACGTCACACGAAAACGCCACAAAAAAATGGGCGAGGGTGCAGAGAGGAGGACAGCATTTTCGAATTGCTTTTTCTACTAAATAAATTCGCGTAAACGCGCTCAGAGTGGTCGAAACATGGCCTATAGACTCCCGACTACAATTTGCGCTAGTAATCCCGCAATGTTTACAAATCACTTCAGTGTCCCTTTAATGGGGCTTCATTTGTTTATTTGGCGCTATTGCCTCACCTACTCGCTAGTACACAAGTGCCCTGCTGTTCGTAAATCGTCTGACGTAAAATGGCAAGCAAGAATTACAAGTAAGCAAGAACTACTTTGCGAAAATACAAAACAAAATTTCCCCTCGTTTTGAAAGCGGTGCCAGGCCAGCAGTGTCAGCTGAGTTGGCTGCGCTTCTCGTGTCTGCTTGTACGCTCCCGCTCAAGCAACATTTTACAGTTACCTCAG